>NC_050597.1:6470000-6720000 GCF_013368585.1 Megalops cyprinoides
CATACCCGCCCCCTTCACTCCCCGCCCCCCCCTTTCCCATCCTAAATGTGCCGCCGTGTAACTGAACCCGCCTGTTTAGCCCCGGGTCACTCCAGTTCCAGGGGAGAGGTGTCCTTGGTCCCCGCCGCCCTCCCCCCTGGCCGTGCTAATTGGCACAGCCCTCCGTCTGAGAGCCAGGCTGACCGGGCACGGAATAGACACCTGATCGCGGGGTTGGGCCACCGGGCCGGTGCCAGCATGCATAAGCGGCCGGCGCGGGGGCTCGGTGTCTCAGGCTCGCTGGTGAGTGGCTGGGTGTTCGGTGTGACCGGATCCACACGTGGGTGTGATTGGATATTTAGTGCGATTCGATATTGGCTGTGATTGGATCTCCCTGGTGGAGCATGATTGGATATTTAGCGCTACCGGATCAGCTGGGAAGCAGGAGGCAGACAGAGTCTCTGGTTCTCAGAGGTTTTCAGGGCGCATTGACCTTTTGCTGTTTTGCGAAGTTAGGGCCCGCTTTTATTTTTTCATCGTGCTGCACCTTGAGCTTTTTTTATTACCGAGAGCAGTATTTCCTCTTTCTGAGACAGGCGTGGTGGATGCAGTGTGTGTGTGTGTGTTGTCCTGCTCCCTGGGGAGTCTGAGGCGAGCCACTCGCTGATGCTCAGAGGAGGTCTGACTCACAGCAGGAGCTTGCAGCGGCAGGGGGAGAGTCCGTCGAGCACACACACACATACGCAGAGAGATGTGCAGCTCTGAGACTGCAGTCCTGACTGGCTGATAAGAAAGCCTCTGTTGTTACAATGACTGCTTAGTATCTGTTAGAGAAAGAAACCTAAGGAACTAGAGCTAAAAACAGGACTGCTTCTTCCACTGCCATGAGTGAGGATAACTCTTTAAACCTTACACTTAGCCTCGGTCAGACCCCTCAGCCATCAGAGGGAAGCTGGGAAAAGAGTGTAATTGTCCGACTATATAATACTACTCAAAGCAGTCTTCCTTTTTCCCCATCTGACAGGTTAACTAGCACATTAGCTTACCAGTAAAGGTGTGATAAAATGTTAAGCATCACACCAACAGTAAATAAGCAGACAAACATGCAGCTAAACTCCAGGTCAGCCATGTTGTCATTGCGGCAAGCTTCCATGTTCTACCTGAGCAACATCTAGATGGACAACAGCTCTGTTTTTTATTAAATACATTTTTAAAAAATGCCAGGACTTCCTGGGTGTGTGCTTATCCTTGGCTTTTGTTCTTGGTCCACAGTGGAAAAGAGGGTGTGGCAGTGCTCTCATCCAATCCCAGGTGAGGCCTCATCATCCACTGAGGCTAATGTACGGAAGGGGCCTCAGTCCTCAGGGAAGCCCATTAGGCTGATTACCTCAGACATGTACTGTTTCAGCCCTCTGCCACATTAAAGAGAAGAGCCCGTTTAGAACTGTTTACGGGCGCTGAGCGCTCAATTTCCCACCTAACAGGCCTCTTGGCCGTGCGGCTGCTCCTTTAAAGGACGCCGTCCTTCTTTAAAGAATTGAATGTCTTGTGTTTCCGTTCTGTGCACATTATTCATTCAGAGCAACACCAAGGACTCACATTTGCAGAAACTCCGCCGACAGAATAATTTAACATAAAATGAGGTAGCCGCATCTGCACAGTGTTACGCTCCACTCACGGTGGGGACGGTGAGTGTTACTTCAGAAATTTCTATCCAAAAGAAGTGGGTGGATAAAAGACATTTTCACCTGAGAAGTGCTGGATGAATTTTTACAGTCCCCTTTTTTTCTGTTTGTTCAAGACCGCTACTTCACTGGAATGGAAATCTTTTGTGACCTATTTTCTGATGGGAACCCAAGTACCTCATTCAGTTTTGAAAAAATTTGAAATAAGTTATTCATACTGAATACCCAAGACAAGACTTCTAAAGGTGCAGGAGCGCATTCTTGTTTTGATTCATTTTTAAACAATGGATTACCTTCCCAGCAGTTATTCTACATGCATATTAATATGGGCTCTGTGTATGTGACAGTGCATAATTTAAGTGTTTTTGAAACCCTTGTGTGGAATAAGCCCTCAACTGGATGAAGTTTGCTTCACTGCGATAACATTTTTCAATATGATATCTCATGACTATAACAGTGTACAACTGGATCAATCGCTCACTCAAACTCTCTCGCTGTGCTGCTTGAAATCCCCTGAAAATGTTTTTAATCCTCTAAATTCACTGGGAGTCACGAAAAGCAATGGGAAATGGCTCTGAAACAATTAAGTCTATGTGTTTTGTTTTCTGTTGCACTTATTGAAATATATCCGTCTTTCAACTCAGTACCTTTGGGTCATTTATTGTCACATCTTGTCAGTGTCTTTCAAAAAGTTTTTTTTTCCCCTCAAGAGTTCCATCTTCAGAACAGTCAAGTTACAGGAATATTTGCTTATTGCCAGTAGAAATAATAACGCATTTGAATGTTAGCCTTGTTTTCTGAGAGCAGTAGGCCTAGTTTTCTGTGAGCAGTAAGCCTGGCTTTCTGTCAACATTAGCCCTGATTTTATGTGGATGGTTGGCTTGATTTTCTGTGAGTATTAGGCCTGGTTTTCTGTGATCAGTAGGGCTGGTTTTTTGTGAACAGTAGGCCTTGTTTTCTGGTTGTCTGAGGTCCTCTCTCTTGCTGTGGTCCTGTGGGTGGAGTGTCTCTCAGCATTCGGTAATGGGCGTGTCTCCTCAGGCGGGGATCTTCAGCATGTACGCGTGCGAGGAGGGCTTTGCTACCGGAGGGCGGGATGGCTGCATTCGCCTCTGGGACGTGGACTTCAAGCCCATCACCAAAATCGACCTCAGGGAGGCGGATCAAGGCTACAAAGGTAGGCACGGGTGAAAGGAATCGCCTGGAAAGGTTTGGCTGTTAGTCTCATTAGGATGGTACAACCTTTTTACCTTAGCTGCCATCATTGTAGTCCATATTTTGGAGCCTTTAGGGAAAATAACATTGACACTCCTAGGCCTCTGTTTGGTTCCTAAGGCTAACACAGCGCAGTGCGCCAGTGCCCATTCACCCTATCTATCCACAGCCTCCACCAGATCAAGAGAAACACAGGACAGGTAGTGACATGTTCTGCCTTTCTTTTTCCATCTCATGATTATAAATAGTCCCAGTATTTTCCTATCACTTATGAAGGGGGTCAAGGAGTAATGTTCCAGTTTTGTCCTTTATTGTGTAATTTTTTTTTTTTTTATTATTATTTTAAGTTCTCACTGTGCAGCAGCGTGTGGTAATCTCCTCGCAAATGGCACTCTACTAAATAAAAAATGACTGAAACAGAACTGAAATGCCAGTGATCCCTCCTTCCCAAAACGCTGTGCCAGCTTTGGGTGGCCTCCTTCTCTCGAGATAAACAAATCTCCACCAAAGAGAAAAACATAAAAAAAACTATATCTGGCAACTGCTATGATGGAATCATTATAATACCAGTTTTAAGAAAATTTTACATTATCACTTTGGAAATATTTAAATTCTGTTGGTTTTCTTTCCTTATTTATTTGTTATTGTCTTTAAAGGTTATTTGATGACTTGTACATTATGCTGGGGAGGATCTGAGATGGAACTATAAACACAGTGCCTTCTGAGAGCAATACTCAGTCTACAGCATTAGCCAGAAATGCTGGAGTAAATGAGGCATCGCTAGATGCCAGAGTGAGTCTCCTGTTTGTGCTGAGTTCAGGGCTTCCGTAGCACACTTGTCTGTTACTACATTCATTAATGATGTGCATTAATGAAGTGTTTGTCCATTGGGGACACAAAACAGAATTCTCCTCGCTTCCCTTCCATTTTAGGAGATAGTCCATCCTCTAAAAATATGAACGTAGAGAAAGCCAGGAGACCCCTAAACCCCTCAATGACCGTGTGTGAATCACGCTCTCTGTTAACCCACAAAGACAGCGGCAGGTACGCAGGTTGGTGTTGCTGTGAAGGCCTGACGAGGATGGCCTTTCAATCTATAAAACATTACAGAGAGGCAGCAGCTCGGTGTTAGTGTGTCAGACCCCGCGGATGGGCTCCTGCGGACGACCCCCACCAGCAAGGGGCCACAGGGTGATCAAACGATGGCAGATTGCATCTGTGTGAGAGCGACTTAGCTGGGCCACCGGTGTGTGATCGACAGGGGCTGGAGCCTGATGGGGGGATGGGGGGGTTACATCTGTAGAGGCTGGTGGGGGGGCATTGCTCAGATGTGCCGTGGGACGCCCCCGCAGGTGGCATATGATGGAGCTTGATGAGCAATTAACTCATAAAGGGAGCTGGTTTCCGCTCCCCACCCCCACCCCCGGAAAAATGGCCCTCGTTAAGTTTACTGCGTGTAATTAGCATTTCACGCCGTCATTAGCCGACATCTGTTGAGGGGGGGAGCTGGCGGAAGGACACAGAGAAGGAGAATCTGAATGATTCATTTATCCTAATCGGACTTCTGGCCGTACCCGGAGCATGGCTATCAGACTGGAGGGAGGAAGACAGTGTGGGTGTTGCCGTGGAGAGGAATGAAACATTGGCACGTACACTATGGGTACGTGTGCTACATTACACTTAGAGTAGGCCGTGTGTGCAGACAGCATGCTTACACTGTCCTGGGAGAATACTCCGGATTTATACGTGCTGTGGTTCGTCTTGCATGCTCTAAAACTATTGCTTTCAGTCTGTGCAAACTAATGGAATATGGATGTGACCCTGCCTGACCCACACGGATGCTGTGTGGGAAACTGTCTTCCTGTGACTCTAATGCACCAAGGCGCTTCCTTGGAAACAGAATGGATTTCGCACAACATGGCGCTACTATAAAACTCGGTGTACCGTTTTGGTTAAAAAAATCACAAGTGGTAAGGTAGTAACAAGGTTAGGACTGTGTTAAATTCTGACAGGAATGTTTTAAGGAAGATGTGAGGCCGTGTTGCCTTTTGATGGCGTCTGTTCATTCTTCCGGAATAACAATGTGATTTCCATGACTGGCCTCTTGCAGGCAATAGCTGTTTCTGACAATCCCATTTTCTGTAATTAAAGCTTAGACTTCAAAAGTATGGTGTGCACATGCATGACTTTGGTGTCAAATATAAGTAGACGGAATGGCTGTGAGGATATGGAAGAACAGAATTTCTGTATTTTGTCATAGTAATTCTCAGCAGATTACAGCGACACGGAAGCTCCCCGTGGAACCTGAAGAAGAGGAAAGCACTGAAAGCACGCAAATTGTATGAGGCTTTCTTAAAAGCGGACTTGGATTTCTTGGCACCTGGCCCCTCTGGACCTATCCAGAATATTCTACCTGTGCCCCCACCGTGTCTAACAGGCTTGGTCATGGTGCTCTGCGCAGTTGTCGTGGTCATTGGTAACAATGGTAGCTGCCACGCCCAATGCATGTGTCACGGAAGTCTTAGGTTCATGTGGATGGTGATATTACTGGCATTATGCTAATAAGCAGTAGAACTTGACATCAGCTGGATAAGAGCCCTATAGCTCTGTCAACAGCAGCTTGTGTCCAAATGCAAGTGTTTTATTTCTTTAGTGGGAAAACAAAAGGAAAAGGTACACACACACACACACACACACACACACACACACACACACAAACACACACACGAACACTGTAGGAACGCCAGGGGGAAGATGGGCTTGTTTTCCTCTGATTTATTCTGGAGTGCTGGAGATAAGAGGCAGAAGTAATTTAAACTGGTGCAGAACTCAGATTAAAGGTAGAGAGCTTGAATTGGATTAGAGCTTCTGTGGGGGTCCGGGGGGCTTTGGAGGGGTTCAGAGCCGCAGGCTGGATGCCTGGCATTGGAGTGTTTTTAACTGAAGAAGTTAATTAGCATTGAATCATAAATATGTATTTTGTTATGTTTTAATTATGTATTTCAAAGTATTATTGTCAGCATTGTTTCACCACGGTGATAAAAACTACTAATTCTGATTTTTTTGGCTTGTAAATCCAAACAATGGTCAAAACATTTGATACAAATACATTTAGGGTCCCTCCCTACAACTTGAGATGTTATATAAAATTACAGAGTTTATTCAGATTAAAGTGCAAGGAAACGTGCATGTTAATCTATGTAAACTCATAAAAATATTAGAAATTGAAAATTTAGTATTTCACTAGGCAGAATCATATATAGTTTTAATGACACACAAACACAGATGCACACACTCTTCAAAGGATTGATAAATATCAATCCTTTGAAGAGCACAGGGAATAACCCTGTGCTCAGAGGTGGCCGGTGAGCTTAAAATAGAGGAGACAGAGAACTTTAAACTGGTACCGATCCTGAACCTGTCTTTTCGTGATTGACAAGCTTTCCAATTTTAGTATGGATCACTCATCATCCATCATTCACACTTAATTATGTCTGATGTGATAGTTTTGCGATTGTGGGGTAAAAAACCGCAGAAAGCATCTTAGCTTAAAGGCGTGTTTTTGCTCTTAGCAAAATGATTTATTGTGGAAAAACTTAAAGGTGGGGGGGGGGGGGGTCACCGCATTTGGTACAGTGAGGTAAATAGCCGTTGGCTGCTTATGGGTGATCCTTATTTAAATCGCTGTGCTGATTTAACTACTCTGCTTTGCACCATCATCACCATGTCAGTGTCAGCAGGTCGGGGGGGGGGGCCGGGGGGGCATTTAGAGACCAGCATCTCCTAGAGTAAACAGTTTTATTTTACGAGGACTGCAGGTTCAAATGCAGGTACCAACTCTGTCCTTGCCCTCCACCCAGCCCCCGTTAAGGCTAATTACCAATTTCCTCCAGGACGACGGCCGGGAAAAACAGCATTATCCTGTGTGGTGAGGTTCGGCTACCGCTGCCGCCTCGCCCTGTCTGTGCCTCTCCCTGCTAGCCAGATGTCCTAATGAGACCAACTCCATGCTAAGAAACACCGACACCACTGCCTCCCGCCGGCCCCACCAGGGTCCTGAATATTAATGCTTAACCTTTCAGTGGAGGCGTGTGGGATTAATCAGCCAGGCTTGTCCTTTCAGAGAGCGGCTCACAGGGATTGCCATTTTTAGCGCAGAGCGGTGGGTGCATCTGACCCAGGTTTACCGGCGTTCGTGTCCGTCCAGTTAGCCACCTCCTTCATCTCTGTTCAGACGGAGAGGGAGAAGCTTTTGAGCGTGATCTCCAGACCGAGTCGCCCAGCAATCCCAAGGAGGGGTGCGTGGGCTGGGATCGGTCCCAGAAAACACACTGCTGGGTCCTGGAGCTGAGTGTCCATCGTGGCACCTTAAGCCCTTTTACATTACATTACAGTCTTTTGGCAAACGCTTTTATCCAGAGCCACTTACATAGGTTATAGTTTTACATATCCATTTATACAGCAGGATGCAATTTTGGGTTAAGTGCCGTGCCCAAGGGTACAACAGCAATGACCTAGCAAGGAATTGAACCGGCAACCTTTCAGTTATGAATCCTGCTCCTTACCACCACGCTATCCTCCTGCCCTTTGTCCCTGTGTAAGTGTGGTCAACCCTTCTGTGCGGGAAATCTGCCCCAGGTCACTGTGAACTGGTGACCTTAAACTCACACAGCACACTGCAGTCGTGACTCCAGATTAGCGATCGTAGCGGGCTGGTCCTTCTGTTGATGCCGGCTCCTCCAGCTGCTTAGGCTCACGCCCCGCTGCCCCCGTCACTTGTCTCAGCTCCGGGTGCTCCGCGCCTGGGCCCTCGGTCCTCCTGGCCCTGGGTGTCACTCTGTGGCAGTGGCTGATTAGCATGGCGGTAATTAATCCTCAGTAATTATAAAGTCACTCCGAGTCCCAGCCAGGGCACGGGGCCGGGGAGAGCTGTGGGCTGAGCGCGATCCTCCCAAAACCAACACCCCGTTCACCTCTCCTCCCCTCCGAATCGGCCCAACCCCCCCCGGATCCAGGGCCGTAGGGGTGCCATGGCCTGGCCTGCATCCAGGGGGATGTTGGGTCACGCGTGACGTGACTGTGATGGGAAAGGACAGCAGCCTATGCTGCGTATTTTCTCACTGACTTATGTTTTAAAATAGTATCCAGACACTGGCTGTCAGAATTTGGGTTTAGCAGCTGAGGGGTACAGCATCAACCTGCAGCTTTTGGGTTGTAAACCTGTCTCCTTAAACCCCACACCCCCCCACCACCCCATTCTGGGTGTGTCTCCATGCTCACCCCAGACACCGGGGGGGAGCTATTTACATTTACATTTAAATTTATTCCTTTGGCAGACGCTTTTATCCAAAGCAACTTACATGAGGCAGAGTACAACACAAGTAAAATAAAAAACCATAAGGGGTCTAAGGACTGTTGTGGGCGGATTGTTTGCCAAGGTGTGTCTCTTCATGAAGGAAATCCTTTCCGCCGTTACCTGTCTGTGTTTCCATTTGGACTTAGTGCCGCCACTGTTCGGCCCACTCGCCCGCCTCCGCCACCCCCTCTCCCCGCCCACTCGGCACAGAGCCACTGCGATGGCGGTAATACTTCCCCGCAAATTGAAAGGTTTCGGGGTGTTGCCGTCTCGGGCTCTCTGCCGGAGCGGAACGGAATGACAAACCGCCTGGATCGCAGGCGCCTCATTTTGCCGCCGCTGTCTCCGGCGGTCGGGGATCGCCGAGGTGACTGAGAGGTGTGATTGCCTGGGAAATGGAGGTGTCTGCGGGGGTTGCCGCGGAGATACAGTCATCTGAGGTTGAGAAACTTTTTAAGGGTGGAGTTTGAAACTTTGCAGACTTAAGAAAAGATGTAGTGCTAAAAGAAATACTGTCACTTGCAGTGTGATCTGAGGTAGTTTCTCTCAAATTTCTCTTACCCAAACATTAATTAGTTTCAGTAATATGTTTGATTCATGCAGAATCCAATTTCTCCTTGGTGTGTTTTTGATGACTGTGCCATTGTCAAGCTGTGTTCCTGCTGTACAAATATTTTTTATTGTACAGCAGGTATAAATACACTTACATGTACAAATGTTTAGAATCTACTGTCCCATGAATGTTTGACTTAATCCCACAGCTGTCTGCGTTTCCAATTTCCGTTGTGGAAAAATTACCATTGGTTGGGTTTATGATGGGGTTTCTTGGTACGTATTGTATCATAAAAGCAGGGGAGCCTGTGTATGTGATCTAGGCAGGCTAATTTGTACTCAGATGCTTTGTGGTGACCTTCTTCCTCCATCTGCTCATGTCTGACTTTCTCTCCATCCCTTTGCCCATCTCTGCCTCTCTCTATCCCTGTCTCTCCTTCTACCTGTTTCTGTCTGTGTTTCATCCTTGTCTGTCCTATCATCCCTCTGTCTCTCTGTCTGTCTCTCTGTCCCTCTGTCCCTGTGTCTGTCCCTTTCTCCATCTTTCCATCCATCCCTCCATCCCTGTCTGTCTCTCCATCCCTCCATCTGTCCTTCCATCCTTCTGTCTGTCTCTCTGTCTGTCTCTTCCTCTGTTTTTCATGCGTCTCTCTGTCCATCTGTCTGTCCCGTTCTCCATCCTTCCATCCGTCTCTCTGTCTGTTCTTCCGTCTGTCCCTCCGTCTCTCTGTCCGTCCCTCCGTCGGTCCCCGTGTGCGTGTGTCTCCCAGGGCTGTCGATCCGCAGTGTGTGCTGGAAGGCAGACCGCATCCTGGCTGGCACGCAGGACAGCGAGATCTTCGAGGTGATGGTGCGGGACCGGGACAAGCCCCTGCTCATCATGCAGGGCCACTGCGAGGGCGAGCTGTGGGCCCTGGACGTCCACCCCAAGAAGCCGCTCGCCGTGACGGGCAGCGACGACCGATCAGTGCGGTCAGTGACCCCTCCCCCCTCCGCCCTCCACCCTGGAACACCCTCCTCATCTAATTTTAGCTGTTTAGTGCAGTGTGTCTCTATCTTTCTGTACATTTTTAGCTCAGACAAGTCCCAAATTTTTTACGTATTTATTAACACAAATGGGTCAGCTCTCTTCTTTGTTTTTGAGTTGTTTGTGTCACATCAAAGCTTCTTTCTGTTGTGAAAAGCTAAATATAAAATAAAAACCAATATCAGTTGCTCCCCTGAGTATCTTGTGGCTCAGTTTAAGCACATGAGAAAATATGGCCTTTTTCCTCATTAAATTTGTCAGTTAAAAATTCTTAAATGTACTTAGCAGAAGAGTTCTGTTTTGCCTATGTTATCATTTCAGTATTAAATAGATTAGAGCTACAGAGAGGTTTGAACAGTTCATTAAATGTTTTATTACTTTATTACTTAGCCCCAGTACAGCATCTCACTGAGGTCTCACTCAGCCCCAGTACAGCGTCTCACTGAGGTCTCACTCAGCCCCAGTACAGCGTCTCACTGAGGTATCACTCAGCCCCAGTACAGCGTCTCACTGAGGTATCACTCAGCCCCAGTACAGCGTCTCACTGAGGTATCACTCAGCCCCAGTACAGCGTCTCCCCAGTACAGCGTCTCACTGAGGTCTCACTCCGCTCCAGTACAGTCTCAGGGAGCACAATAGGCCCTTGATTATGGGGGTGTCACTCTCCACCGTGTGCCTCCTGTGCAGTAGTTAAATCTCTGACTGCCAGACGGTGGCTGCCTGGCGTTTTGAGAGACAGACCGCCGCGCAGTCCTGGATGGGAGTGAAGCCGTCGGCGAGCTTCCTCACACGTGCACCAGAGAGCAAACAGCAGCAGCCTGTGTCTGTCACAGACTCACCGGCAGCATGCAGAGGCAACTGCCTGGGAGAACTCCCGGTGGCGGCACGGCCAGCGCTGGTCCCCTCTCTTAACCCCTATTCCACCCGCTGAGGCCTTGGCTAATACACAGCGTAACCTGCTCCTCAGTACTGCGGTTACGTTGCAGCTTTGTAATTAAAGAAACATGAGAACATTATCCGTCCTTTGCTGAGGTTTTTGACGCTAGTACGTAAACCTTTCCTGCAAAACTAGAACCAAGACACTCATCTAAAGTCTAAAAACCTAAAACTTGAGCTCAAGATTTGAACAATTTACTGCCCTCTGTTGTAAATGTTTTTACTGTAAGCACTAAAAATCGTTCAAGCCCAAAATATGGATATTATAGGCTAGCAGTGCTTTTAGTTTTCACTGTAGATGTTATCGGTCTTCCATCATCTGAGGTTGTGTGTGCCTGCAGTGCTGTGGTGTTAATGGGTTTCTTCCTCCTGTTCCTCTGCTGTGATTGGTCAGGTTGTGGAGCCTGGCAGACCACGCCCTGATCGCCCGCTGTAACATGGAGGAGGCGGTGCGCAGCGTGGCCTTCAGCAGCGACGGCTCCCAGCTGGCCCTGGGCATGAAGGATGGCTCCTTCACTGTGCTCCGCGTCAGGTAGGGCCCCACACCCACACCCCGCTGAGCAGCATCAAGCTGTGATTGGCTGGCACAACGACCGACTCTGTGTTCATTTGTTGTTTTTTGGAATGTTGTGCTCAGCACAGGCATTCCATGGCTGTAACTGTGACATAGGTCTTTATTGTTTCGTTTTCGGATTAGTAGATTTTATATTAAAATTGTAAAGGTTCATTTTCTGTGTCTCACAGAGTGGTATAAGGAGCTAAAATACTGTCCTTCAGACAGAGCTAGCGGTTCATCCTCTTGTAATCCTCCATTTGTCAGCAGCCCGCCCAGTATTTCTGTGCTTGCAGATAGAACAATATGTGGAGGCATGTTCCTCCAGTCCGACTCATTGGCGATTGTCATCATCAGTGTCTTTTAGTAATGCCTTTCAGCTGAACCACTGAAGCGTTCACGTGATAATGGTTTACTAGTCAGAACTGGCTTCAGCAATAATGAGCAGGAGGTTAATATTGTCAGAAACATAGTTGAATAAGCAAGTTGAATACGCTTGCATATATCTGACAAATTCTGCGTTAAACCTTCATTAAACCGGGGACATCTGCTGATGAATATCAACCATTGATAATTATTTATAGTTATTTATAAAGTGAATGGATAAGCATTGCTATTTTACTTTTATGTTCAAGTGAAAAGAGGACATTTTGTGTTTGTTGGTAAATAAATGAGATCTGTTTTGATATATATGTTGAAGGGAAGGCAATGCTCAAAAATAACTGAATAATATTAGCACAATTTGATGCAATTCCCACTTAAAAAATGATCTCAATGTTTAAAGCAATTTAATTGGTGAAACCGTTAAATGATTTATACTGAATTATACTGAATATAGAAATATAAGTCTATTAGTCATATTAAAGGTATGACTGACCTACTTTAATGTATTCTGCACATTAAAATTAACACACGCTTTTGCATTGCCAATACGCAACAGCAAATTAGACTAATGTGCGGTTAATACCTTTGAAGTGCGCTGTCCCGATGCGTTGTCTTTGAAGTGAGCGTTCGCCTCCCTCACCCTGTCTGTGTGAAGCCCCAGCTGCACAGATCATTTGGGAATGGCAGGAAGTAACTGCCTGTGATTGGATTCTGCCATTTGGCCACTTGGAAGCTGAATTATGCGGATAATCGTTCGCTTTGTGTTTGGAAACAAATGGCCCTGGCTGGAGACTGAACTCTCCCAGCTGCTAAAAATAATACAGACGGCCATGGCACTTTGTTCCTTAACTTTAAGTAAGAAATTTAAAGAAGTGCTGTAGTCTGCATACAATATACTAACAAAATGATATGCTAAAGGTGATATTGACGATTGAGCTCGTTGAATGTTTGAATAGCATATGTTACATCAAAGGTTTTGTTAGTCCACAGCTGATGATGTCACTGGAGTAAAGGTAGTTTGAACTGCTGTTTTAAGCCAGAGGGAGGGAAATGGGATGCTGTCCATATACCATATAAAAAACCATATAGGTCTGTGACTGCTCAGAGATGTCCAACACGGGGGTCTCGAATGGCCCAGTCAGCAAGGTGTTTGCAGAGAGTGCAGGCTGAGCCCTATGGCCTGGGTTCAGCACAGGTTGTGTCATTTGCTGATAATGACAGGGACTGGCTTTGTTCTGCTGGCGGTGGGCTGGGTGGGTCAGTGAGGGGTTACTCGTCTCACCCCTCTCAGACACCCTGCGACTCCTCACGCGCTTGCAAGCTGCTCAGATGACACTGGTGGAGTAGGAGGCCTATTGTACACTGTGCCACAGTAGCGCCCTGCAGTGTAGTATGCTGTGTGGCTTGCGTCACGGCTGGATGAAAGGAGGGAAAAAAAAACAAAAAAAGTCATCCAACAGGTGATAGACATACTTCTTCTGAGTGTGCAGCATGCTGCTTGGTGCATGGTGAATATTTCCTCGTTCTGATATAGTTTCTGCCCATGATATCCTATTTCCTTCTACTGAAGTAACTCTTAACAGCTCTCTCATTGGCTTTGGCTGTAGGCTAACAGCTTTGAAAGCTTCGTTTTCAGCCCTCCTGGCAAGGTTTCTCACCTGCTGTGCAATGCATGGTACGCTGAACTACAGCGCTCCTTTGAGCTAATAGAGCCTTTTTTTTTTTTTTTGCAACATAGTTTTCATTGATTTAAGTGACCACCGAACTGACCTGAATTAATTACGCGTGAGTATCAAACTGGCTGCCGAGATATAAGGAAAAGGTAGCACTGCGGTTTGAATACCCCCACCACATACACCCTCAGATCTGAGGCCAGAGCATTCGGTTGTTTGGGCAGATGTTGAAGCGGTCGGCTGATCAATGTTTCCCAGCTGCCCGCTGTAAACTGTGCTGTAGAGATGATAGCGCGAGCACAGCGCCTTTCAGCTGGCTTTGACATGGCTGTGGAGGATCCATATGTCAATGTTTAAATAATGATTACAGGCCACCTGATATTTTGTTCACGCGGGATATTCTATAGCTTGTGATGTTCATTACCCCTTCGTGTGTTGACACATCAATTATGGATAGCTCTTGTCTGTCGGTGCGTTTTGTAGTTACAGCTTGCGCTGTATGACGAGGATGTCCAGGCCTCACTCCTCCTGTTCACCCCGCACCGAATACAGTTTGCACCTGTCAATGTGTGTGTGGATACCTGTCATATTTAAAGGCAGATATTCTTCAGGGCACCACACAAAAGCCAGAGAGTGCGCCCCTTCTCAGTTATGAAATATCACACTATGAATTATACAGAAATTCCAGTATATTTCTTTACAAGATGAACCTGCTGCCATAAAAGGCTTAGGCTTGACTGATGGCTTTAGCTGGAAGGGGTTGGCAGTGAGTTTGATAGCACCATTTAAGCCTCCCTAAATCCTCATACATCTTAACTACTGTATCAGGAGTTTTAAGAGTTTTTCATGGGTGGGAATTTCTCAGCTGAAATGCAGCGAGGAGTGAAGACGCCAAAGCTGAATCTGCAGGTGCTGTGCCAATGCGTGCTTTTCTGTTCCTCTCCCTCTGCAAGCGGTGTGCTCCTTTCTGTTCCCCTCCCTCTACATTAAATGTGTTCCTTTCTCTTCCCCTCCTCCACACAGATTGTGTTCCTCTCTGCTCCCCTTATACATTGTGTACATGTGTATAATACATCCCTTTCTCACCAATCCTTGGGTCAGGGCTGATACCACACATTCGGCATGGCAACAAGTGCATGTGTTAGAGTAATTACTGTCGTGTCTACCTTTGATGTACCTCAGGCTATCCACAGCCTGGGGTGACAAGGGCAAAGCTTTGCTGTGTGTCCCACTCCCTGTCCCTCTTAGGAAAATGTGTGAGTACTTTCAAGAGCAAGCAAAGGCAACTGTCCGTTTTAAAGATATGAAATTACATTACTCACAGCGCCTTATCTTTCGCTCTGAGTCTCAGCAGAGCAGCCCGAGCTTTAGAGCTGGGAGTCTGGAGCCGGAGCCAGGGATACTGGTCCGGAGGAGGAGGGCGTGAGAGACAGGCAGACATTCTCAAGCTGTGCGATCTCCCAGCAGCCCCTGTTAATTAGAGCCTGTTTCAGAGAGTGTTGCTCACAACAGGCAGGGAATTAATTGAAGGGAGTTTTTTTTTCTGAGATGTCTGGCTGGGTAGGAGTGAAAAAAGTTTCTTCAAGATGAAAAGTTGCTTTAGGGAGAGTTGGAGTGAAGCGGGAACTAAATTTTGTTTGCGTTTGGCAACGGCTCAGGCTGTTTCCGTGGAAAGCAGTGTTTTTTTTTTTCCCCCGGTCTATTTTTGTTGAAGCGACTCTGAAAAATGAAAAAGAAGGGCCCAGCCATTCAGGGAGCATCGGAGAGAGCAGAAATAAAAGCCATTTGCTTCGGCTGTCGTGCTTTTCTTTGAATGCACTCTCTCTCATACAGAACTTCGGCACAATTGAAGCACTGTCTCTGGTGTGTTTTTGATGGTGCCTCTGTGCCTGAAGGTCGCAGTGAACGCAGGCTCGCGGCAGTGAGAGATAAGGTCCTGGTGCTGTGCGCTTGGTGTGCCGCCACAGTCAGGGATTTGCCCAATCCCTCTGCACCAAGGTGTTGCTCCGTCCTCAAGCCCAGAGCAGCTGGAGCCACAGATAAAGGCCGGTCCAGTTATTGTGTAGATCACAGTGCAGGGCTCCTAAGGCTCTTCTCCAGTGCAGGGCTCCTGAACAAGGTGAGGCCTTATTGCAGATGCCCGTTGGTGCTATGGTGATAGGGCTTTTGGTGAAACACTAAAAGCCCTATCACCATAGAATGTTGAGTGCCTCATGGTGTCAGCGCTCAGGTTAGGTTGGTGCTGTGGTTGGACAGGAGTTCAGGACATGTCCAGCCTCCAATGCAAGTCAAGCCCACAGTGCTCATTACATTACAATACCATCATTTCACACACACTGTTACCCAGAGTGACTTACAAAGGTTACGATTTTTACATGGTATCCATTTACATGGCTGGATATTTCCTGACGCAATTGTGAGTTAAGTACCTTGCCCAAGGGTACAGCGGAATCGAACCAGCAACCTTTCGGTTACAAGCCGTGCTCCTTACCAATATGCTACACTTATCGCTGCGCTACGCTGCCACCCAACTCATGAGCTGTAATATTTCCAGCCATCACCTGCTTTACCCATCACACCATACCATACAGACAAACCTTCAAAATTACGGTCCCCGCCGCTGAATGGATGGGATGGCTTTACCTGACTGTGCGGCTATTAACTTCATGAGGCTCACACTGATATTTGGAGCTGTAGCTGACATATTACTCTACTTCTATCCTCTATCGGGGCTTCTCTCTAGACACCCTAAATCCCACCTAATGGATTTCTGGGGGATAAACGAGTGACAGCAAAAGGCCGTCGGACCTCTTTCGAGCCATCCCGAAAATTCATTTATCTCCCATCCCTTTAGTTTCACAGGTCATTTTCTGGACCCGGGGACGTCACTCCTCATCTCGCAGTGCCGAGCCGTGATTGAGAGCAGGGAAAGCTGAGCGGAGGGGTCAGAGCTGAATGCGCCTGTGCCGCGGGAGCCGTGGATGTGCATTAGACAGGGCGGCATCGGCACTGATTTTACACGGCCGCTTTTTGTGATGCCGATTGTGTGTTACGATGTAAAAGGGGTTCGGATTTCTCTGTGCAATTACCGGCGGCGCGTGTGCCTGGTTAATAGGAGGGACGCTTTGATGTTGGCTGCATGCTTTGTAGCTCTGCTTCTTGTTAAGAAATGGACTCCCTGGACCGTTAAGAAAACAAATAGATTTCTTGGAACTCCTCCGCTTTCCGCTGAACAGATACGCCGTATCCCACAAGCCATTTAGGCGCAGAGGAGACAGTCATTAAGTAAGGAGGCTGATTCATCAAACAACATGTGTGAGCGCACCTAAGGCAACTGGAGTTACATCTTAGTGAAAAATAACCATTACCATCTGGCGCCCTCAGTTCAGCCTGTAACTAGTAGTCTTTCAACCTGGAAAATACCAGGAAGAAAAGGCTACAGGAGACATACAAGAAATGCCAGAGGTACTCTGGCTGGCTGTGGAGGAATTGTGGAAAATATATAATCCATCCTCTGCATCTGCTGCTGGTTGGGAGTTTTATATAAATGCTTCAGGCAATCTGGAGGTCAACTACAGAGGTCCTTTAACCCAGGGGCACTCACCTATGGTGGCCCAGCCTGGCTGTAAACAACCACCTCACTGCAGGCAACTCTAAAACTCCTACCTCTGCCTAAGGCAATGTTTTACTAGGACAGGACCCAGAGAGATTAATAGATCCTAACTTGCACATATCACTCAAATAATGTTTGTGGCATTGATATTGATATTTTGTGTTTAAGAGGTGTGTGCTACATGTAACAATCCTGCCCATTTTGACTGTACAGGCTACGTGTTATATTTACTGCAGGTTGAGACAGGACAGGTGAGAGACACAGTTTTAGGACATGTGTTCTAGCGGAGTAGGTAAGAGGTGGCAGAATAAGAGGTGATGGAGTAGGTAAGGAATAGAGGAGAAGGTACAATATTCGGGAGTAGATATGAGGTGACAAAGCAGGTAACGGCTGGAAGGATATGTACGAGGTGAAAGAGTGGACAGGTGAAAGGAGTTGGGAAGGAGTACAGGTAAGGAGCAGGTAAGAGAGGAGTGCAGGTAAGGAGCAGGTAAGAGTTGTCCGTGATGGAAGCGGTCTGACCATCTTGCGGTCGTTGCTTGCAGGGACATGACGGAGGTGGTCCACATTAAAGACCGGAAGGAGGTGATCCACGAGATGAAGTTCTCCCCGGATGGCTCTTACCTTGCCGTGGGCTCCAACGACGGCCTGGTTGACGTCTACGCCGTGGCACAGCGCTACAAGAAGGTGGGGGAGTGCAACAAGTCGTCCAGCTTCATCACGCACCTGGACTGGTCTGTGGACAGCAAGTACCTGCAGACCAACGACGGGGCAGGAGAGAGGCTCTTCTACAAGATGCCATGTGAGTGCCTGCAGGGCTGCGCTGATGACTGTGGGGCCAGGCGGAGGGATTTTTGGGGTGAACTATGGTAGAGGGGGGTGTAGGACCACCTACACTACTGTTCATATGTGGTTTCGAAGTCATTAGTAATCAGTCTGCAGTAAAACGCTGACTCAGAGCCAGCTCAGAGTGATTTCCACTGGGGCATAGCATCCTATTCCTCTGCTGTCGTTCTTACACATATTAACCTTAAATAATTGTGTTCATACTTATGTGTGCATGGAGCAACATGCTCTGTCGCTGAAGTTGTGAGAATGGGTCGTAGCGGTCTTGAAATCCGTACTGGCATCAGCGCAGATCAACACTGATTATGGATACGGATACACGGCATAATGTTTGTCTGTGTGTCATTAGACAAACAAGCCCTTTAGCAAAAGCTCAGCAAACAATTAAATTTAGCTCCGCCGTTGCAGAGATGTTTTTTTTTTCCATGTACTGATGTATTTTAGCACAAACGCCGTCCTGTCAGCACGTTACCCAGACAAAAGCCGTTCCCTTATTAGCAGTGTCCTAATCTCCGCACGCCTCAGCCTGTCCGCACCCTCGCCCCCGTCACCTGCCGTACCTGTCAGCCGAGCTCAATAGCCGTCACCGTCAGCTTCAAACCCGGGCCGCTGACGCGTGAAGCTATTTTTCCGAGAGAAGGAAGGTCTGTTTCCATCAGCGAGGCAGCCAGCATAGCCCAGCAGGTGACGTGACAGGTTTCGGATTGTTTCGTTTTTTTTATTTCCCAGGAAAGACAGGTGAGGGGGGCAGCCTGTATGACTCTGTGCGTTTCGGATCTGTTACCTCGGCACGTCGCCTCCTCTGATTCCGTCATGTCGATATAAACAGACTCCAGGCTGTCAGGGAAAAGCAGAAATGCGGTGCTGATCAACGCCTTTGAGTCGTCTCCCGAGTGCAGGAATTCATCAGCACTCCAGACGAAGGGAAGAGGCTGTCGCCGTTTGAAAAATGGCGTGTTTCTCTGGGTATTAGTTCCAGCGCCATATTAGCAGCACATCCTCAAAGCAGCTGTCAGACCCCAACAAAGCAGGAAGTAAAAACAAGCAGTGTTGGGCTGTGAGAAATTCACTGAACCGTTTCTGTCCTTTAGGACAAAAACACAAAAATACACTCTCTTTGGAAGACAGCAGTAGATCTACACCTTTTCTCCTGCACAATCATTACATTACATTATCAGCATTTAGTAGATGCTTTCATCCAGAGTGAACTGCATAGGTTACAGTGTTTATGTGTTACCAGGATATACAGCTGGATATCTACTGGAGCAACTCTGGGTTAAGTGTCTTGCCTAAGGGTATAGCAGCAGTGCCTCAGCAGGGAATTGCACCAGCAACCTTTCAGTTATAGGCCCTGCTTCTTACCACTATGCTACACCACCACCTTTGTAAGACAGCAAAAGGAGCTACATAATTAGCCTTAATGTGTAAAATGCTACAGATGTTGTAGAACAATTGATGTTCACAGGCAGTAGTTCAGGAATCAAGGACTGAGGGGTCATGCCAATAGTTAATAATGTACTCTCAATGTTGGATGAAATGCATCGTGGTACATGGGCTCCTGCTCATTAAATATTATGAAGCAGGTGGAGTACATGTAATGGCTCCATAGTGAGATCTAACCAACATGATCCACTGACCTGCGGTAAACACATCTTGTGCAAAACAAATCAAAAAATGCACAGGCCACAAACATACACTCCCATCTTATAATTTAAGATGCTGAGGCCATATGCACACACGTTCTCGTGTCTCTTAAAGCTGCACTAATGAGAGTAAGATTACAGCATTTTTAAAGAACATATGGCAGTTAAAAAAACCAACAAGGTGGAAGAGGCTCCAGGCCTCCTTTTATTTTTGTTTGGTGTTTGCTTTCATTATGTCCTGTTCCAATTAAATCCCTCATTAGTGCATTCTGGCAGGCATGTTTGCCTACTTAAATCTTTTATAACTGAACAACAGTCAATGCTGAGGGACCTGTACTTTCTTGAGAGCTCCGTTTTTTTTTTAATGAATATTGGTAATTGCCTTGCAGAAACCCTGTCAGATAGCCTTAAGGCTCAGGTAAAAAAAAAAAAAGTGTATGTTTACCTGGCCTAACATTCTTCTGAAGCTAGCAGACTGCAGGATTCTGATACCTGATACTGGCTGACAGTGTTGTAAGGAGCAGGGCTCGTAACCAAAAGGTTGTTGGTTCAATTCCCCACTGGGCTGCTGTCCCCTTGGACAAGGTAGCTAATCAGAAGTGCCCCAGTAAATATCCAACTATGTAAATGGATGACATGCATAAATTGTAACCCATGTAAGTTGATCAGGATAACAGTGCCTGCTGAATGACAATAATGTAATGTAATGCAACCTCACAGAGATCTGACAGAGATCTGAGATGAGGAAAAAACACCAATGGGACCATTTCAGGAAAAACGCGAATCCAGTCTTTCTAGTGCTTGATCAGAGTTTGTGCTTATGTGTCTCTCTCTCTCCAAAGCTGGGAAACATCTCACGTCTAAAGACGAGACCAAAGGGATCCACTGGGCGACCTGGACGTGTGTGATCGGCCCTGAGGTGAGCGGGATCTGGCCCAAATACACCAACATCAACGACATCAACTCGGTGGACGCTAACTACAACAGCGCCGTGCTGGTGACCGGGGACGACTTCGGCCTCGTCAAGCTCTTCCGATTCCCCTGTCTGAAGAAAGGTCAGAGCTCCTGAATGCGTTTCTCTTCTGTTACAAACACACGACACTTTGAGCAGCACCTGAAAGATAAATATTACCTTTCAGGTCTACAGTCATTCACATAACTGTGACTGCTAAATCAAATACAGGTTCACCCTTACAGAAGGAAACATGTTATCCTTTCTAATTGTAACTGTCCTTTGTCCAATCTGCTTGTCCTTTGTATTGACATTTGCCTTCCTCTCTCCCATAGTCCTAATGTTGAAGTCATGTTGGTTTAATATTCAGTGAGCTGAGTGGGTGTGTGAGCTTTGATGATCTTCTCTATTGAGAATGCTAGGGTTGCTCTCTGCTCTTCTACTCATACTGTTTGTTACATTAAAGTCCGTACTAACACTAGAATGTAATCACCTTTTTCTGCACAGGGGCAAAATTCAAGAAATACATCGGCCACTCCGCCCATGTGACCAACGTGCACTGGTCACATGACCTGCAGTGGGTGCTGAGCACGGGGGGTGCGGACCACTCGGTGTTCCAGTGGAGGTTCCTGCCGGAGGGGGTGATGAACGGTGTTCTGGAACCCCTTCTCCAAGGTAATCTGCCCCCTTCCTCCCCACAATACTGCAGGTCTGGGTTCCAGGTTCGGAATGTCCTGCTCTGAGTTCCAGAAAACAATTTTATCATGAAGGGAGAAACCCCAGATTCCGCTCTTTTCTTTCTCAACTTGTTTTTGATATTTTGTATTTGAGTCCATTGCTTTCTGCTTCATGTAATATTCTGCAAACTGGGGACTGTGAGGCAGTCTGCCAATTCACTGGAGAGGATTCTGGATAGAGCTTCCGAGTGTTTGATTGGTTTTTGTTCCTTTTCACCACTACCCTTCCAAACTTAGCGCTTGTACACAGCAGGACAATTTTGTACTACAATTGGTGTAACATAGTTTTCCTTCCTGTCAGTAACTTTCAGCTGCAGTTTATAAGCAGAGACAGAGACCTCATTTAACATTTGTCTTCATGCAAGAAAAAGAATATTCATCTTAGTAGCTCAGTAATATTTTATGCCATTATCTATAGTTGTCGGCACAATGTCAGCCAAAGAGATTGTAAATTAAAAACTTGAAGCTTTCTTCAGAATTCCCAGAGTAACTGTATTCATTTTACATCTCAGGAGTCTCCTTTGATCAAAACAACAACTGGGCCTGACAACAATCACTCACTCATTCCCCTGTAGAGTGAGAGGCATTAGGGACTTTTGGCTCAGTATTACCTTTCAATCTGTGTGGTACATTGATATATTCATTAAAATTCTGCCACAGTATATTCCCTTAGATACTGCATCAAGGTTTTGTGTCAGGGGCTTGCAGTCCTGTCACTGAATGATGAAGGTGGGCTGGCTTGTTGCGGACAGGCAGTGACATCACAGGTTAGCAGCGCGCGGCTAAGGGCCTGCATAGCCACTGACAGGTTTTTCAGTGGCGGACAAGTGTAATGAGTTTCTGTCAGTTTCACCGATGGCGAGTCAGCGTACGTTTTGGGTGCAGATGGTACTGTCAGGGTGTTGTGGAGCGGTTCTGTGCTTCTTCCAGAGGGATACGCTGATTCCAACAGCGAGGAGTCGGACTCTGACCTCTCGGATGTCCCGGAGCTCGACTCGGACATCGAGCAGGAGGCCCAGATCAACTACGACCGTCAGGTGCGTTTCTGACTCTCGTCCCAGAGAGGGGGGGGGTGGGGGAGAGAAGGGGGGGTGACATTGCCAGATCAAAGGAGTGATGTCTCAGTAAAGCATTCTTGATGACTAATGGAGCTTAATCACGCCAGTGATACAAACTGTGTTTATTTTAAGACGCCTTTCGTTTGGGGCTGTCGGGAGACGTCAGAGGGAAGAGAGACACCTCTGAGAGCAGCCGGACAAATCTGTCACATTTTTTTTTTATCTCTGGCTGACATGAATTAAAGATCAGAGAACCCTGTCAGCCAGGCTGAGTTCCTCCCGGCACAGTATGGTCTGTTTCACCACCGTCTCTCTCTCCTTCGGTGGGTCAGACTGCTGATCTTCATTATGTGTGTGTCCCCTGTGCATGCAGAGTAGAGGCTCAGTCAGGTGTGTGTGCGTACGTGTGAGATGTATTCGTTTTTAGCAGCTGGTAGAGGGAAGTGTGGAAAATTCCTCCTTGTTTTTCCACGTGGCGGCTGACAGATGCGCGAAATAAGCCGCGAGCCGCTGGCCCCCCCCTCTCACGCGTCCTGCTGGGTCCTCAAAGTCAGGCGAAGGTGGAGAGAGGGAGAGATTTCGGAGTGTGCGGGTCTCAGCGGAGCGTCGGGGCGGGGGAGCGGAAGGTGGGCGCTGATAAGACCGGTGAGCCCTCGCCGTTTATCGGGGGCTTTGAGCCGTAATCGCTGACCAGCGGGATCCTGTTATTTGGGCGCCGCCCGCACCCGCTGCCCGCCGCACCGTGCCGTTACCCCGGTCACCTTATCACCAGCAGCAGCTGTGCTGCGCTGAACGCTTCCGTGTGATTCCGGTAAACACACGCGAATTTCATGTGTGTCCCTCTGAGTGGGGAGAAAAATGCTCGTTTGAAAGTTTTTAAAGGCCTGCTTTGTGTGTGTGCTGTGTGCACTTCTTAAGATGGTCACATACGACCACAAGAGAGAGTGGATATTTCCTATATTTGGACCTACTGTAAGACCCCTGTTTTCCTGCACCTCAGTGCACCTTTACATGCACGGCTTGTAATGGCTTTTGAAACAGATACAGATGCAATTCTGAAATTCACGCATGTGGTACAAGGGAAAGGCATGAAACAACAAAAATGTGTTTGATGCACTGAAGTCACAGCTTCACAATGTGCTCCTGTTCAAATAACCCAGCTCATGTTGAATGTTCCTGCGGAAATCCCCGCCACCCTATTCACCACAGTGGTTAGGCGAGGATACGTCTATTCATTTGACCTGAGCCAGAGGCTGCTCTCAGGAAATGCCACACAGCCAATTAGACCTCTTTTCTCTGCGCTCCTGTGTGCTGGTTCACAGATTTGCTCTTTCCATTGAATTTTTTTTTTGTGCTTTTTTATCGTCAATATTAACATTTCATGGGGCGGTTAAATAATGCAGAGGCTGCCAGAAAGGGCAACTCCGGAGCTGTTTCACCAAGGAAAGCAAGACAGTTTGAGAGCGGCGTAAAGGGAGGAGAGAAGAAAAGAGCTCTGCCATTCAGACACCACCAGCTGAAGGCTCTCTCACCCTTCCCAGAATCCTTTGCTTGCAGGGAAAAATGTGGAAGTCCCTTTGTACGTGGGGGAAAAAGAATCTTCATGACACACAAACGGCACCTCTGGAGGATTGCTCATCACAGATTAAAAATGTAGTGGATTGAAGTTTTGAAACATTGTCTTCTTACAACTGATTTTTTTTTTCTTGCACATTCCCGAACGTTTATATGATCGCCAGAGAAGCACTGTTTTTCCCATGTAGTCTCACTTTTTTTAATATTCCCTGAGGAAATGGTTCACATGAGGCAATTGACTGCTCTAAAGGGTGCTATACCACTTGAAGCTGATTGGTTGGTTGGATGATTGATGAATAGAGTGATTGGCTGGTTTCTGTGCTGTGGGATAGCGTTGCATATATTGTTACTTTTTATTTTTGTGGCTGGAGATCACTGGCGATGCCGTGCTGTTCTGCCCTTCAGCAGAGTGCTTAACCTGAATAACTCCAGCGTAAATGGGTCAGGGAATATATCAAACGTGCAGGCGCGTATGCTGGCCTGGATAAGGAGCTCCCCTAAAGTTTGCGAAAAACTCCCCCCTGTGATGTTTCCATAAGCGACGCTGCAGTGGTCCGCGCTGTGACGGGCGATTCCCACGGCGCTAATTATTTTCACAGCTGATTTCCCAGTCAGTTCATTTTCAACCAGTCGCTTCTCCTGATTCGCCACCCCGGCATTCTGCTCCAAGTCAGCACAGAGCACAGGGCACAGGGGTGGGGTGTTGGGCGGGCGGTGGTTTGGGGTGGGAGTGGGGTGTGGGGGAGGGGGGTGAGTTTGGGGTTGTTCCCACTCGCTGGCTCACCCGGGCTGACCCGGTGGGTACCCCCCCCCTTGTGTTTTGCCGCTGCAGGTGTACAAAGAGGACCTGCCTCAGCTGAAGCAGCAGAGCCAGGAGAAGAAGCAGGCGATGAGCTCACTGAAGCGGCAGCGGGTTCCAGAGGAGGGCCTGCGTCTGCAGTTTGTGCACGGGTAACCGTCTGCCCTCTCCACCTCCGCCGCCGCCACCGGGGGGTGGAAGGGGCGCCCGAGGGGGGGTCAGGGCCATCCGCGGGCTGGGCGGGCCTGTGCAGTGCCCAGTGTTGGAAGGAGTCAGATGATCAAAGTGTAGATCAGTGCAGCTCTTCCTTTTGGCCCGCAGTAGCCCTGACCCTCGCTGTGTGTTTGAAATGAGAAATCGTTTTCTTATTTCTCGAGTGATGTCGGGACGCTACGGCAGCCGTGGCTCAGAGAGTTGCATGCTTTGTCAAGTCAACTTCTTGTCTTGTAGCCATGGAAACGGTATACGAAATTTTGTCAGTTGTCTTGAATTCACTAGGTTTTATGGAAACTTATATATTCAGACTTTGTAAAATGTCCATTAACTCAGAAATAATAATATTTCTCTCACTGGGAAAAAAAGAAGACTCAGTTTCTTTTTGGTCTGTTGTAATTATAGCAGTTTAATTAAGCCTCCCTCAAAAAGTTTGAATCAAACAGAGTTCCTCCATTAATGGTCATTTCAGATGGCTTAAAATTATTCCCCAAATGGCACTTTCCCCGCACAATCATCTTTGAAGCTTTTTAAACTCTGTATTACATTAATTTTCCCCGGTACGGATAGAGATCAGAGGAGCCACCGAGTGGGAGCGAGGTTGTGTGAGATGTGTCAGGTGGGGCACGTGACACACACACACACACACACACACCCACACACACACACGAGCGCGGCGTGCGATTAATCAGAGATGCTGAGAGGCTGATGGGTAGATATCCATGTGCAGAGAGAGGTCCTTCCAGCGGTGCGCTTCTCACATGGGAAGATAAGGCGGGGATCGTGTCGGAATTAGCTGTGGGGCAAAGGGCACCCTTATCTGCGAAACCTCATCTCGCAGCCCAGGTTTGCGGCTTTTGTCAGCTTTTCAGGAAACCAACTGTCAAATAACCTATTCCACAGATACAGAGCATCCCAGGGGTGCTATTGTACAGGAGCGAGATTCTGGAGCACCTAACTATTCAGATGAATTAATTGCTTTTTCAGACTGTGGGGCTGTAGCTGGATTTTGATTGGTCGTCACTTTGGTGCGATAGCTAATTATTTCTTGGCACCCCAGACTTTGTTAGCACACATCACACTCTGCTGGTGTGTCTGTGTTGCCTAGTAACAAGAGAGAACCTTGCTAGAGGTCTGTGTACGGTACGAAGCAATTTGACGGTTTCCACTACAGAAGCGGCTGTTTTTTTGTCACACAGCGCAAATCCAGCTGCTAGCGTTCCGCTCCGTTTCGAGGGTTGATATCTGAATGAAAAGTTAGTCTAAAAAATGATGTTCTCCGCCACTTTTGGAAAATTATGCATAACCCGCTCTAACTTGGCAAAATCCGAGATCAAATCTTTCCTCAACCACGCGGCCCGATTTACCCGGTTATGCAGGGTGTACGAGAAGCGGTTAAGGCTTTGGCAGAAGGAGTACCCGCAGAACACCACAGCTCTCCCGTACTGGATTCTCAACGCCATAGGAATTTCCCATAAATGCATTTTCTGAAGGTCAGGTTTCTGTGGAGCTGGACGCTGCTCCGATGGTGTTGACCCCTATGTTGACCCCCCCATCCCCCAGGTACCGGGGCTACGACTGCAGGAACAACCTGTTCTACACGCAGGCGGGGGAGGTGGTGTACCACGTGGCCGCCGTGGCGGTGGTGTACAACCGCCAGCAGCACTCGCAGCGTTTCTACCTGGGCCACGACGACGACATTCTCAGCCTCGCCGTGCACCCGCTCAAGGACATCGTGGCCACCGGGCAGGTAGGGGGCGCCGCTGCGCCTGTCGGGCCCTACAGACACAGGGCTGCCTGTCCCGGCGACCTGTCGGAGGCGCGGGGTGGGCGTTCTGCGTGCTGCGGGTAATTTAAATAAAATTGAGCCGGAGCGATAGCGATGAGCAGCTGTATTCCCTACCAGCTGTTTGGCTCTACAGCGGTCTGAAGTCCCTGGCAATGCTGTTTGCCTCTCCTGTGCCTCCCACTGGAGGAACCAGGGGGGGCGGGAGATTGGGCTAGTGGGGGGAGGGGAAGGGAGTGGAGAAAGGAAGGGAAGGACAAAGAGAGTGCATTGTATTTAGAGAGATGGAAGAGAGGGAAGGAGAGAGTGTGAGAAAAGGGGAAAGAGAGGTGGAGAAAAGAGTGTTTGGGGAGGTAGAAACAGGGAGAGAGAAAGAGAGAGATTGAAGAGACGGATGTAGAGAGTAGGAGAAAAGGGGGAAGAGGGGGATGGAGAAAGAAAGCGTTTGGATGGAGAAGGGAGGAGTGTAGGTAGGAAGAGAGAAAGATTGCTTCAGTGCTGATGGAAATGAGTTGTGGAATGTGTTGAACACCTGATAGAGACAGAGACGCTCTTCTGACCCTGTGCAGGTGGGCCGGGACCCAGCGACCCACGTCTGGGACATACAGACACTGAAGTGTCTGTCCCTCCTGAAGGGACACCACCAGAGAGGGGTGTGCGCACTGGACTTCTCAGGTATGGCAGCCGGGCACCTGCCCTCACCTGGCCACCTCCACCTGCACTGACCTTAACGTGATTGCACCAAATCTCTGTCATGAGGCATCGGCTTCTACCTTCTATGTCATCACTTGTCTTGTGACAGCAGTAATTACTGGATGCAGATCCTTACTAGAGGAAAAACCAGAGCTGGTGGTCCTCTTGAGGCATTCCCCTAGGATCAGGACAGCTGGTTAAAGTAAAATGACAAGCAACTCACCCTGACGGTGAACCAAAGCAACAATAAAAGAGTCTCATTATGTGCATAACTGGTTCCTGATTTCTTTGGCCTGAGAGCACAGGCTTTGGGGCCATGTTGAGCTGCAGGCTGGAACAACTCTGCCATCATCTCCCCAGCTCACTGAGGCACATGGACAATGAACAAAATCTGCAGCTCAATGTGAAATTCACTCTTTGGGGCCGTTATAGGATGAAACCATTTTGATTATGCCTTGCCTTTATTGAGGGCTTCAGGAACATGTTTGATTCACCCTACAAAAGGCCTGTGATTGTAGCTGAACCTCATGCTGAGCTTGTGATTCTTCAGAGGAAAAAAAAGATCCAGAAAGCAGAAAGAACATTTGCTGCTTCCTGATCACAGAGAGCCCCAGATTCGATGCAGTCATGTGACTAGTCCTGTTAAGGAAACCATGCAAGTGTGAAAATCCAGGGGGTCTCATCAGCACTGAACTGCATCCCCAGCTCCATAAACCTAGCTAATTGGCCTGTGTAAGCATTATAGACCCTTCTGATTGTCTCATGTGAACATTGTAATATAAACCCTGCTGACTGGCCCGTGTGAGCATTATAAACCCTGCTGATTGACCTTTGTGAGCATTATAATATAGACCCTGTTGATTGGCCCATGTGGGCATTTCCTGTAGATTAGCCAAACGTAGCCAAGGTGTAAATAAATTAGTGTAGACACCAGAGCCAGGTGACCAAAAGGGTAGCATTATCTACAGTTTTTACTTGCGTCAATAAAATGTCACCTGACCAGTACCATGTAAATACATGGCCAGCCCTCTGCACTAGAGTGCAATAGCTGGTGATGATAGGGTTTATACCATTCCCAAATTGCTACCTGGGCCAGATACTGATGGCTCATTATTTGACTGGCTAGTTACTTGGCTCACTTATGTCTGGTTTGGGTGCTATTTAATGCAATTTTTTTAATGATTTTTTATGATATAACACTGTTAAAGAGAGAGATGTGATAATGGTATTCACTGTTTTGTTGAATTTGCCATAAAGAACAGAAAACCTCATTAGAGTGCAGGCGTGCAGAAGGTGTGGCCTCAGTCTACTTCCTTTCATCATGTTATTTTGTGAATGACTGATGACATCACACAGGCGGGTGAGGTCCATCATCCGGACAGAAACGTTCCGGAACCTTCCGGACAGCGTTCCATGGTTATAATTTGCAGGCGGCGCCGGCGTCTGCAAAAGCAGTCTTCCCTGTAACAAATGGGTTTCCCCATTAGGGTCCTCCGGGAGGCGACGATCAGGCGTTTAATATGAATTTGAATGTCGTAAACTCAATTTATGCCTCCGCCACCGCCCCTCCCCCCCCCCGCCGGCACGCATTTGTCACTGTCAGCGGTGAGATATACCCCCCGCGGCGGCCATGGCAGCGTGAAGGATGGGCAGCGGGAATGACAGCGCCTTTTCTCTCCCTGTTGCACAGCGGACGGCAAGTGTCTGGTGTCTGTGGGCATCGATGACAACCACTCGATAGTGGTGTGGGAATGGAAGAAGGGGGAGAAGCTGGCCACAGCGAGGTACAGAAACGCTCTCACAATGATTAAGAGACGTTATTACAACATCTAATGGGGAGTCCTGCCTTCAGGGAATAATAGATTTTTCCATTTTTTTCCCCTCAGTTTGGTTATGATTTTTCTGTTTTTTCACTTCCCTCTGGAAGAAACTTATTGTCCAGCACTTGGTGATAATAGAGTTGTAAAAATAACCTATTACAAATACATTTTAAATGAGTGATTGACAGCTTGATTATGTTGATGATTTTTAAGAACGATTACTAACAGGCACTTTATAGCTGATAACTCATAGCCTATGTGAGTGTGTGGTACTGCCAGTTCAAATCGGGACTGTGCCCCTGAGCACCAGTGGAGGTGTTCACTGTGGAAATGTGACGATGTGAAAGGGAAATGTGGCCCATCCCTCTCTCCCTCCCAGAGGTCACAAAGACAAGCTGTTCGTGGTGAAGTGTAACCCCGTGCACATGGACAAGCTGGTGACGGTGGGCGTGAAGCACATCAAGTTCTGGCAGCATGCAGGTACGTGCCGCCGCCCGCCTCCTCTGGCGCCGTTACCTGGCAGGTATGGTGGCGTTATCGGCGGATTAACGATGCCTTAACGGAGTGCCGGCCCTTAATACGTGCAAACATCCGGCCGTCATGCTTCTTTCTGCTCTTCAGGCATGCTTTGTTTGGCTGTAATTAATTCATCATCGGCCAGTCGCAATTTCCCATTTCCCTCGCAGTGGCCTGCTGTTCAGGATGTAATTAGTTTTAATATGTGTGATGTTTGTGTGTGTGTGTGTGTGTGTGTGTGTGTATGAGAGAGACTTGTGTGTTGGTACCCTGTCACACACACTCATGCTCAGGCTTGGTAAGCATGTGCATTTCAAGGTGGATTCTGTTCTTTCCTAATTTGTTCCCTTGAGAGAATTTCAGTTGATTAAAGGAGAGAACAATTCAATACAGCTCAATAGAGCTCAGTGCAGGTCATCACAGCTCAATATGTCTGAAGCTGTGTGTGTTGTGCTCTGTCTGTGTGTTCTCTGTCCATCCACTCTCTATGTGCTTACAAATGCACCTGGCCAATTTTACCTAAATCCCCATGGTCGTATACAGATACAGTAGATTTAAAAATTTTAACGTGTTTAATTTAAATTGTGAATGAACTGATTTAATACAAAAAAAAAGAAAGTTTAAATTTTCAAATTCAAATAAAAAAGCCCAGAGGACAAGTCTAATTGGAAAAGCAGAACAGAAAATGTAAAAATCTTGCAGAATTTCTCTGGCATATTGTTATTAACTAATTGTCTCAAGATCTGTGGTCAGTGGATGTGTGAGTCAGCATACAAGCAGATGTGTGTGTTCGTGTGTGTGAATGAATGTATGTGTGAGTGTGTGATTGAGTGTGTTGTTGTGTACGTCAGTGAATGAACGTGTGAGTGTGTGATTGTACGATTGTATTAGTCTGTGCATGGGTGAACGTATATGCGAGCGTGTTATTGAGTACGTTAGTGGGCGTTCGTGAATGAATGTGTGAGTGTGTAGTTGTGTGATTGAGTGTGTTAGTGTGCCTGAGTGGATGAATTTGTGAGCGTGTTATTGAGTACGTTAGTGGGCGTTCGTGAATGAATGTGTAAGTGTGTAGTTGTGTGATTGAGTGTGTTAGTGTGCCTGAGTGGATGAATTTGTGAGCGTGTTATTGAGTACGTTAGTGGGCGTTAGTGAATGAATGTGTAAGTGTGTAATTGTGTGATTGAGTGTGTTAGTGTGCCTGAGTGGATGAATTTGTGAGTGTGTGACACTCAGTGACACTAAACCCTCTGAAGCCTACAGAATGGTGCCAGAGTCGATCTCTGAGAGGGAGTGCTAATCCGTGGTGCTAATCTGGGTGTCTTCCCCTGAAGGTGGAGGCCTGACGTTTAAGCGTGGGGTGTTCGGGAACCTGGGCAAGCCGGAGACCATGATGTCGGTGTGTTACGGCCGCTCCGAGGACCTGGTGTTCTCCGGCGCCGCCACCGGCGACGTCTACATCTGGAAGGACACCATGCTTCTGAAGACCATCAAGGCCCATGACGGACCCGTCTTCGCCATGTACTCGCTGGACAAGGTAACCCGCCAAACGACCCCCTCCCCAGCCGTCACAGGTTAAACTCGCCCACCTCCATCTCATTCACGTTGTCGTGCCTTTTAGAAAGAGCAGTTTTATGAGTTGGCATTCAAGCAAATCAAGGAGAATTTGGCCTTGACTCAATCATTTTGAATGGAACAAAGGCCTTTGTATTGGCACACAAAGGCCTGTATAATTGAAGCACAAGCCAGTTACTGTGACACTGTGCGTCTCCATGCCGACATTGTATGTGATTTCGCCACAACATGTGTTGTTTTTGAATGTGAAATTAGTCAAACATAATAAAACAAAATACACATTCTGTACAGGGAATTCGTGGAAATCTCATAGTTCCAGTGTAGCATGTGAATCCATTCATAGAAGCAGGTGCTAAACACAGAACCGAAAACAAACCACCCTGCGAAATGGCCTCTGTCTGTTTTAATGCTGCGTGTGCGCACACTTCAAGACAAGAGCCCGGCCAAACAAGTCCACCTCAGGCTGTTTCATGAGGATTATGATTGAAGCCCATGTTTGGAAGCATACAGTCACCTTATGAAAAATGTCTCATTTCAGGACACACAATGTCATCTGGCTATTAGTTCACCTGTTTATTCCCTCAGTCATTCATTTTGCATTGCTTGGGTTGCATGCTTTGCCCCAGTGCTTAGTTTTAATGAAATCTATTGCATCTTGCCGCCCCCAGCCTGCCCCCCCCCCTCCCCCAAGCTGCCTCAGCTGACCTCGTTCTTCAAAGGACTGACTTACCATGTTCCTATCGATTAGAAGCGATCGAAACGCCCAGTCAGGTGGCGCTGAGACGCGGTGTGGATTCCTCTCCGTCTGCACTGCTGCCGCCGTTCGAAGTGCATTGTGGGAGCACGGCCATAGAGAGCTGGCCTCTCCTTTGACCGCGCAGTTTGTTCGGTTTAATTACAGACGGAGCACCCGAGGGGGGAAAAGTCGCCACGGTTGATTTGGGGTTTCCTCGAGAAAGCCAGTCACCCTCTTGTGAAGCAATTACCGATATACTGAAGGCGCCTGTTGCTTTCACGACAGCTCTTAAGCACTCAAATGCCAGCTTTATAAACACTTCAGCTCAGTATGTGTTCAAGGTAGAACAGTTTTGCCTGAAGCTGTTGCTCAATGTCCAGCTGCATAAATGGGTAATAGAAAAACTACGAGCACCGCTACTGTTGATAAGAGCCCCTGCTAAGCAAATGCAGTCTGGTGTTGTGCACTGAAGGATTTTATGGAATAGACTGTGAAGTCATTCATGTCCTGATGTTTGTTGCAAAAACAACATCATTAAGCTGTGTAATTAAGCCGCTCAAATTAAGGTACATTTTCCTAATTGATGATTTGCACAGGGTTGTTTAATTGCAACGATTTCATTATGATCTTAATGAAAGATGGCATTATAGCATTGTGTAACATCATTGATTGCACTGAAGCAAGTTTTGATCTGAATGTATTGAGTTTTTTTTTTTAATAAATTAAAGGGCTCTTTGATTTACTGGCTATAGCCCTTGTGGGGCTGTTTGATAGCTCAGAACAGAAAGCCATCTTGCTAATGGCAGTTGAAATTAAGGACAGGATCAGACAATATATGATCCAATTAAAGCCCTCCTCTGTCATAAACAGAATATTCTGGAATGTCTCATGCCACCATCAGTTATTTCTCAAGCATTTAAAATCCTGTAGGTGGATGGATCCCCTTATATTTGACAGAACTACAGGTTTATTCCCATTACAGACATGAAAGTTACAGCTTTGCAGTGGTGGAGGCAAGTGGAGGATGCCTGTTCTTGAAGAGTGTCTCATGAGAGGATAACCTCCTCCACATATTTAAAGCATGAACTCTTGATTTTAAAAAGTCTGTTTCAGGTTGGTTCTGGTTCTTGTCGTCAGGCCGTCTTTCCAAAAGTATCACATTCATTTTCAAATATCACTCATGCCCTGTTAAAGCATAAAAATGAGCATATCTGATCTGGGTGAAAGCCCGCGTTCTGTCTCCTGACAGGACTGACATGATGCTCCCATGATCACGGTGTCATTGCTCTCGTTCCTGCAGGGGTTTGTGACAGGTGGCAAGGACGGCGTGGTGGAGCTGTGGGATGACATGTTTGAGAGGTGCCTGAAGACCTACGCCATCAAGAGATCTGCACTGTCCCCTGGATCTAAAGGTATAGAGAGACGGGGGGGGGGGGGGGGGGGGGGGGGGGGTCATGGGGCCACAGCATCACAGCACAGCAATGCAGAGCAACGTTCAGCTAATGCATGAATGAATCGGTCAGTAATCTACGGCCTCTGTGCACATGAGATTTGATGGAAATTTCCATCTGACTGAGCTGTAGAGTAACAGGCAAAATAAACACATCCTGAGCAATCTTTTGTGGACGGTGTCTGTATGCAAGTACCCTGTGTGCATTACAATAACATTTCTCACAGCATACACACATACACACACACACGCACACACGCACACACACACATTCACAGTTTTGTCCTGCTTTATTAAGCTTTATGACTCTTGTCTTTAACACCTGGCAAAAAGGCAGAGGTCAGTTTTCTCACTCACAGCACCCGTTTTCCTGCCCTGGATGCCACCATATCCCAGAATGCAGCAAGTTTGTGCTCAGTTGCTCAGTCTCAGCAGTTTTGGCTTGCTGTCTTGATGCTTAGTTCCTGCATGAAGTGCCTCAGTGTGATAAGTACAGTATTATTAAACAGGGTTCATACCTTGCCTCACCATCCTGTAGTCCGCTGCTGCCGGGTGGCTGATTCTAAGTGGGGTTCGGCTTGGTTATCACTCAGATGGGAGATCTTCATGGAAAACCAGGCTGCTGCTGGAAGTTGTGTTGATGGGCCACTAGGGGGTAGTCTTTCATCTAGACCATCCTGGAGACCTGTGTCCCTCAGCTATGATGGGGTGTTGATGGACTCCCTGTCTTTTCAGATGGTATACCGAAACTTGACTCACTGGGGTCAATAAAATACCCCTATGACACCTCTCACAAAGAGCAGGGGATTCCCATATAACCTGGCAAAATTCCCACTCTGGCTCTCTCAGTCTGGCCATCAAATCATCCCCAGTTTAACTCGGTAATTGCGCCTTCACTACGCTACACTCTACACCTTAGTTAACGTGCGGTGAGTGACCCCTTCCCCCCGCAGTAAAGCGCTCTGAGATCCATGAAAGGTGATATGTAATACTATCTATCAGTATTAGCAGCGGTGCGAATCCAATGAACTGCACAGTCAAGCAAACTCGTACGTCTCACTGTGTCTTCCTCTATCAATCAGGAACAGTCAGACCTGGGCTTCAGGCTCCAGCATCAACTGCTGGCTGTTATAGAGAGGATGCTGCATGTCACAAGAGCTTTGCTGTTGACCAACTACTCTGAGCCAAAAATGCTCTGGAGACAGGACCTCAGAGGCTTGTCCTAACCATGTTTTTGTTCTTAGCGTTGACAGTGTATAGTGAGGAATTAATGGAATAGTTTAAGTTACATTACGTTGTCATTCGTCACTCCTTTTATTACTCCTTTTTAATTACCTGGAGGTTGTGTATTTGTGATTTGTTGTGAGTGAAATTGACAAAACCCAGTTTATAAACAGTTGCATTTGAATTTTGCTGGACCAGTGTTCCAGCTCTGTGTTTCTGTGTCTTGATTGGCTGGAGGCTCTCTTTCGCTTTTGACCCAAACTCTGTCTTTGCCCTCAGTGAGTCACCATGAGTTCCTCTAACCCGACTGGATTTCTGTCCACCGGCAGATTAAAAAGAGCAGGGCAATACATATGAATAAGTTCCGATACGCAGCTGCAGGCCTGAATCTGGCATCACATCTTGGTGCTCCAGCAGCGTGAAAGAAAACCGTAAGAAACACACTGCCACAGCTCCTGCCAGTCACAGACCCCCGAGGTGGAGGTGTGATGAAGTGTGTGTTTGTAAAGCTTTTGGAGGTGTGCCTTCGCTGCTACGTTCAGTATCGACCGTTTCCACCGCAGAAAATTGTGGCCTGATTGGGACCGGCACTATGGGGGTGCTTAGGGGTGTATTTCCCCCCCCGCCCTGTGGATTGCAAGTGCACCCCTCTGTATTTTCTCCGGGTGCTGAGCCTGGGCCCAGCGCTGACGGCCGGGGCGTTTCGGTGGCTCTGCTGGTCATTAGCAGCCTGTCACACGCCCCCCCCCCAACCCCCTCTCTCTGGGAACAGCGGCAGCTGCCGAGTCCCCTGTTCCGCCGTCACACACCGGCGCCTTTGGCGACAGGTGTGTTTGAGCAGCAGGTCGCAGAGACGGCCCCCTGATAGACACACAGTTTCTCCTGTCAGGCAGGCTGGCGTCCCGCATGGATGGAGTGCGTTCAGGATGAAGACGGCCGTTCGCCGGCTCCACAGTCATCGGAGGTGAAGAGGTTAATTTAGCGCAGCAGTGTTAAGCAATTCAATAGCTTTTTAGTCATTCTTCTTCTCTTCCTGTGCAATTTTCAGGTTTTTCCAAATTATGCTAATCTTTATTCTGCAGACAATGGTGTAATTAAAGGAGATTGCTTCATCCGCGCCCCCAAGGAAAGTTTCCTTTCTGAAACATTGTATGAATTCTGCTCATGTGATGATAATGTATTACTGCCAGCCTGAACACTGCGGATTGGTTTTGTAGAAACACTATTGCGTCTGCCTTCTCCCAGTCAACAAGCTGCACTCAGTGCTGCCACCTGTTGGTCCTCTCAGCAAACACTCGTTTTCTGTAACCTAAATGGTCATGTTCTGGCACTCAGATCAAAGGAGTGTCTTTGGGTCTGTGATGGACTGATGTCATTGTGCTGAACTTGGTTTATTCCTGAAAACGCAAGGCTCGGCTGATGTAAGCTGTCTTCAGAAGGATTGTGGGGGGGGTGATTTCGGGTGGTTTACGGTTGTCCCGGTCATCTGCAGGGTTGCTGCTAGAGGATAACCCCTCCATTCGTGCCATAACTCTGGGACATGGCCACATCCTGGTGGGAACCAAGAACGGAGAAATCCTTGAGATCGACAAGAGTGGCCCCATGACCCTGCTGGTCCAGGTAGGTGGAGGTTAAAGGTCATACACAGAGGTCATTTCACTCTGTTGAGTAAGGTTTTAGGCAACTTTTACATTTTTTTCCAACTCTCACTCAGTATTTTTCATTATTAACAGAATAAAATAATACGCACTTGCTGTCCTCATTATGCTGTCTGCATTAATGTTGTTAAAATAAGTGTCACAGCGGTTACATTTTGTTCCTCCCCGAAGCGTCAGAAGCACCTTTTCCTCTCCCGCTTTGCCCCCCTCACTCTCAGTGTGCTCCGTGTAGCCACACCCTTTAAGCACCATGAGTGTAGCCTGACCATGTTTTCTTACCGTCTTTCTGCACGGTGGGCTTTTGAAGCTCATGTTGAAAACTGAACTGTCTTAGTGGGGCTTTTGCGTTTTGGAGAGCAGTGCTGAATGACTGGTTTTGAAGAACCCCTTTCCCCTCCACACGCTCCAGCAGAGCTTTGGTTTATAGTGCTTCTCATCTCTGCTCCCTGCATCCAGTCGGGTGGAAAAGCAGGGATGGGCTGTGTCCCAGAGCAGCAGGTTAAGGTGCTGTGTCTGGGTGTCAGTGAAAGGCTCTGGGTGTCTCCAGGCTGGGCTCCGTTGCTGTGCCCTTTGACCTAAAGTGCTAAAGCACCGTTGTTCTAATAAGGACTGGAGTGTGTGATTACAGAGGGCTCACAGGCCTCTGAACCCCCCCCTCATCAGCTCCTGGAGACACACCCAGTCTCCTCATCGGTCTGATCGCCTGAGGCAGCCGACCGTTGCCATGGCGATCAGACCTGCCGGCGCTGCACCGGGGGGTTAAACACGGTTTAGCGGAGTGATCGATGACACGCCAGCAGCTTAGTGATGGTAGCCAGGGCGGGGCAGGCACAAGGAAGGGACAAGGTGTCAGGAGGGGTAGGAAGTCTGGGAAAGGGTAGCTGATTGAGTGATACTTGCTAAAGCAGGAGATCCACCTCATCAAATCCCTTACCATCCCTATGCAATCATAAAGCATCTGTCCCTTATTTATGTAATGATATTACCAAAGAGTACGCTGTGTTGCTGTTTCATGTATGAATTTATGTACTTATGAATTTATTGTAGCACATTTGCATCTGCAGTAGCAGTTGTCATCACAGCACTGTGAGGGCCTGACACAGGATCAGATGGGGTCAGCTGTGTTCAGCATGTGCCACTGTTTCTGCAGCTTACCTTGGTGCACTGTAATTTGTAGTGTAAGTCTTACCTCTAAGCGCTGAAGTACAAATATGTAAATGCAAGTGACTGGAACATGTGACAGGCAGAGATCAGAGGCGTGAGGGGCAGGGCTTTGGGGGGCAGGGTTTGATAGATGGTAATGTATGTGTGTTTGTGTGTGTGTGTGTGTGTGTGTGTGTGTTTGCGTTGTGTGTGTGTGTGTGTTTGCGTTGTGTGTGTGTGTGTGTGTGTGTGTGTGTGTGTGTGTGTGTGTGTGTTTGCGTTGTGTGTGTGTGTGTGTGTGTGTGTGTGTGTGTGTGTGTGTGTGTGTGTGTGTTTGCGTTGTGTGTGTGTGTGTGTGTGTGTGTGTTTGCGTTGTGTGTGTGTGTGTTTGCGTTGTGTGTGTGTGTGTGTTTGCGGTGTGTGTGTGTATGTGTGTGTGTGTGTGTTTGCGTTGTGTGTGTGTGTGTTTGCGTTGTGTGTGTGTGTGTGTGTGTGTGTGTGTGTGTGTGTGTGTGTGTTCAGGGTCATATGGAAGGGGAGGTGTGGGGGTTGGCTGCTCACCCCCTGCTCCCTATCTGTGCCACGGTGAGCGACGACAAGACCCTGCGCATCTGGGAGCTCTCCGCCAACCACCGCATGGTCGCCGTGCGCAAGCTCAAGAAAGGTACCGCAGAAATACCTACCGCTTACCCCACACACACACATACACACACACGCACGCGCACACACACACACACACGTACCGCTTAACCCACACACACACACACACACACGCACATACACACATACACACACACACACACACACGCGCACACACGTACCGCTTAACCCACACACACACACACACGCATATACACACATACACACACACACACATGCACGCGCACACACACAGAAGGCATACCCCACACAAAGACAATATCCTGCACACACACACAGAGCACATATCCCAGCACACACGCAAGCACACACATGCACGCAGGGCATATATCCACCCACAGCATCTATCACTGCCCTGTGGGGGGAGAGAAGACATCCCGAGCCCCCACTCTCAGGTGATGTCCTCTGATACACGGCCCTGCCAGCCATGCCTTACAGCAAAGGTCAGAATGCACCTGCTCACTTTCCTCCCCCAGCGGCCCTGTGGATCAGCCCTCCTGCCTGCAGCCTTCTTTCAGTCTGCTCTCTCAGCTCGTCTCCCCCCCCCTCTCACAGGCCATTCCTCATGTACACAGGTCCACTCACGACTAAAATGCATCCCTGTGCTTTGGATCTTTACCACAGCTCTTGATACCCAGCTCACTAATACTAGATATTTACGTTGCTCATTGCACTTTAAAATCTGTCATTTCCTTTCCTTTTTTTTTAATTTAAAATTTTTCAACTTTATTTTTCTCAGCTAAGAACTTTTTTTGTCTCGCAACGGGCTCATGAAATACGTCAAAACGTACAATGTACATAAAATTTGCAGCAAATACATTTCCTTCCTCTTACATTTCCAAATACACTTAAATCCTTTACATTTGCAAATGCATTTTCAAAATCAAAGGCAGGACATGCACAGTAGTCCAACCCCCCATTCAGAGTGCAGATAGTTTAGTGGCAGGGGTTGTTGGTGGTTGGCTGACCGGCGGGCTGGGCTTGACTCTGCCTCTCTGTACTCTGCTCTCCTGTAGACAGCTGTAGTGCCCGTGTCCTCTGTTCCAGGTGGACGATGTTGTGCCTTCTCCCCCGACGGGAAAGCCTTAGCGGTGGGCCTGAACGACGGCAGCTTCCTGGTGGTAAACTCGGACACGCTGGAGGACATGGTGTCTTTCCACCACAGGAAAGAGATCATTTCTGACATCAGGTTTTCTCAAGGTGACTCCCCACCCACTGTGGGCCGCTACCCCCCCCAGTCCCACTCCCCCATTAATAAAATCACTGAAAGGAAAGACAATGCAGTCATTGTCCAGGTCTGAGTGCTCTCGGAGCTACAGCCACTCTCCACGTTCGATGGTGCCGCCAGGGGTGTGGAGAGGGCGCCCTCTTGTGGCGCAGCCTGTGAATAGCCTCTCCTTCTCACGCAGATGCTGGAAAATACCTTGCAGTGGCTTCTCACGATAACTTTGTGGATATCTACAACGTGCTGACCAGCAAGAGGGTGGGCATCTGCAAGGGCGCCTCAAGCTACATCACGCACATCGACTGGGACACACGGGGTAAGGCTTACCTGCAAAAAAAAACCCCACTCTGATTGGTTCCTTTACTGAATACCCACACATCAGGGAGGCCTTTGAGAGCCTCTGACACCGGGAAGAGGCTGTCCACACCCATGTTTCCGTTGAGCTATTTAAATACCTTCAAGACTCACGGTGATCATTACTGATTGTATGGCATGTAGAGGCCAAAGGAACGGCTTTAACCCTAAATGAGTCTGGCTTTCTGAATATGAACGTCAGATCGCCTCACCAGGTGAGAGTTCTCTTACAAAATGGCCACTGTGCACTACCCAGCTGGGTGCTACAGGTCAGCAGTGGATGAGCTGAGTTCTGTTCACACTGTAATGTAAAGCCCATTGAGATGCTTGCATATAAGGCGCCTATATAAACAGATGTTTTACCCCAGTGTTGAATGAGAATACACTTGCTGCTCTGAAATGGTGCCAGCATCCATTCCTTCTTGATTTAGATTGCATGTGAGACAATTAATTTACATTACATCTGCAAGAAATCCTAATGAGGAAAGAATGCATGATGGGGCTGGGTATATATTAATCATTTATTATTGAATTACCTATGTTTAATAATGACATGTGAGAGATGACTGTGAGAATAATAAACCGTTGACATCATTGATCAGAACATACAGTCAGCAATCATGTTGTGCAATAGCAGTTGCTGAATATCTGTCATAATGGTCTTCACTTATGTTATACACAGTAGCCCTTTACAAACACAGAGGCCACGGTCTCACCGGGCTCTTAAAGTGGATTTGTGAATCTCAGGAGAGGTGGATAAATTGCCGCTGGATTGAAATGTCCGTAGGAGCAGCTGGGAGAGAGTGTCAGCTTCCTCTCTGCTGTGTTTAAGAGCGGAGCAGAGATAAGTGATTCGCAGGAACACAAACACATTAATCCCAATGAGTACTGCAGCTCAGAGATTTCTCTTCACTTACTCTCCCTTTTTCTCCAGGGATAGCAATTACACATATATTTTTTTTTTACCTCCCAATCGCAGGTAAATTGCTGCAAGTGAATTCAGGTGCCAAAGAGCAATTATTCTTCGAAGCCCCAAGAGGAAAAAGACAAACCATCCGAACTTCAGAGGCAAGAAACAGAAATGAATCAGAGTGTTTTAAAGTGGTATCAGTGGCAGTCTGACTGATGGTTGTCTTTCCCCCATGGCGATTTTTGTCTTGCCTTTATCATGTGCACCTGTAAGGCAGAATGTGATTAAGAGCAGATGAAGACTGAGGAGATGCAGTTTCCAACGTAGCGATGTCTCAACTGTAATAGCCACTGCAGTTAATTATGCTCATGATCTCAGTAATAACCTCTTACAGAACCTTCCTTTGACTCAGGAACATTAATCATGCATGCTAACAGCTGGAATGTGAGATACTGTAAATGATTGATGTTGACATGAGCAAAGACCTCCTGTTCAGCTCTGAGAGTGTGTTTGTGTGTGTGTGTGTGTGTGTGTGTGTGTGTGTGCGTGCGCGCGCGCACATGTCTGTATATTGTCTGTGTGTTCTTTATGTGTGTTGTGTGGTGTACGTGGTTCTGCATGTTTTGTCTTGCATGTGTGTGTGTGTGTGTGTTTGTGTTTGTGTGTGTGTGTGTGTGTGTGCACGTGTGTGTGTGTGTGTGTGTGTGTGTGTGTGCGCGTGTGTGTGTTTGTGTGTGTGTGGGACTGTATGTTTGTGTGTGTGTGTGTGTGTGTATGTGGGACTGTATGTTCGTGTGTGTGTGTGTTTGTGTGTACGTGCGTGTACACGTCTCCCTGTACAGATTGAGAAGATCGAGTGGGCCACCTGGACCTGCGTTCTGGGCCCCACCTGTGAGGGCATCTGGCCCACCCACAGTGACATCACCGACGTCAACGCCGCCTCCCTCACCAAAGACAGGAAGCTGTTGGCCACAGGGGACGACTTTGGCTTCCTCAAGCTCTTCAGCTACCCAGCCAAGGTGACAGGGGATCTCCCGTCTGCCTGAACCTGCAGGGACCCCCACTCACCCACCTGCAGGGACCCCCACTCACCCACTCACCCACCTGCAGGGACCCCCACTCACCCACCTGCAGGGACCCCCACTCACCCACCTGCAGGGACCCCCACTCACCCACTCACCCACCTGCAGGGACCCCCACTCACCCACCTGCAGGGACCCCCACTCACCCACTCACCCACCTGCAGGGACCCCCACTCACCCACTCACCCACCTGCAGGGACCCCCACTCACCCACCTGCAGGGACCCCCACTCACCCACCTGCAGGGACCCCCACTCACCCACCTGCAGGGACCCCACTCACCCACCTGCAGGGATCCCCACTCTCCCACTCACCCACCTGCAGGGACCCCCACTCACCCACCTGCAGGGATCCCCACTCCGCGATGAGTCAGCCATCACGCGTCAGCCGAGCAGCGGCAGCCCTGACTCAGCATTGACTCAGCGCTCTCACACCTCCATGGACCCGAAGCTCTGAGGAGCTGGCGGAGGTCACTATAAAGCTGCTCAGCTGACCTGACAATCCCAGCCAAGCTGGAAATTGTCAAGGATACCTCTGCTATTCAAATACCTTTTTATAGGGTTCTTTCCCCTTTATACATCCCTGTTTTCAATTTCGCCAACTGCGTGCCTCACTGCGACAGCGTCTTTGCTCGCACATGAGCTACAGAGTCCACTGCAGCAGGATACTTGCAGTCCCCAAGCGCACTGCGGTGGAAAAAAAAATGTAATCTAATGATCTAACGCACTCGTTAGCTTTACATGCTAGTTTGTACATTGCCTGGCCAACCATTGAAACCTGCTCATGCAGTGCTTCTAATACTGTTGACTCTGTATGGTTTTTCGCTTGCGTTGTACTGGACCTCACTTGTAAACCATCAGCCGAATGAATAAATGTAAACGTGAGTGAGCCAATGGAAGCGTGTCTTCGGATAGATTAGCTGAAAAGAAACATGTGTCACTGAGGCCTTTTTTTTTGGCCGTGTGTGTGAACACGTGGGTGCGGTGTGTAAATACGGCGCTCCGTCCTCCCCCTTCAGGGGCAGTATGCCAAGTTTAAGAAGTACGTGGGCCACAGCGCCCATGTGACCAACGTGCGCTGGTCGCAGGACGACGCCACGCTGCTGACGGTGGGCGGGGCCGACACCGCGCTCATGATCTGGAGCCGTGAGACGACGGGCAGCCGCGAGACCAAGCCCGTGGACAGCGAGGAGTCGGACGACGACACAGAGGAGGACGGAGGTAAAACGCGCTGTTCTCTCGCAGCGTTTCTCTAACGTTACAGTAACGTCATAACACACTGTCACTACCTTACTGCGCGCTCAGTGTTTGCATTTCCTTCCTGTGTACGACACTTCCTTCCTGTGTGTGTGAGACACTTCCTTCCTGTCTGTTGCACTTCCTTCCTCTGTATATGACACTTCCTTCCTGTATGTGTGAGACTTCCTTGTTGTGTGTGAGACACTTCCTTCCTGTATGTGTGAGACTTCCTTGTTGTGTGTGAGACACTTCCTTCCTGTATGTGTGAGACTTCCTTGTTGTGTGTGAGACACTTCCTTCCTGTATGTGTGAGACTTCCTTGTTGTGTGTACGACACTTCCTTCCTGTGTGTGTGAGACTTCCTTCCTGTGTGTGTGAGACTTCCTTCCTGTCTGTTGCACTTCCTTCATATGTATATGACACTTGTGTTTGCTGCATCCTGTATCACCGGGAGAAATGCAGCCCATGGAACACACCAGGGAGCTTCTGAGAGTAAAGCCCTCCTCCATGCCTCACAGTGATTGGACGGAGACTGTGGTGGGTGTGTCTCCGCAGGCTACGACAGTGATGTTGCCAGGGAGAGGAGCATCGATTACACCACCAAGATCTACGCTGTGAGCATACGGGACATGTCTGGCGTCAAGCCCCACCAGCAGCAGAAGGAAGTGTCGGCGGAAGAGAGGTACACCCATCATGTCTTTGTCCCCACCCATATCCCATCTGCTCTCTCACTCTGCCATTCCCACAATGCATCTGTGCTGCACAGGACATGCTCTGATATGGGCTCCTCAGGCCAAAATAATGTGCGAGGTGCACCAGACTGTGACACGTGAATGCTGTGGAATGTCTCATGCAGGTGTAAAAAGATTAGAGAGAGAAAAGTCTGTGAATAAGCAAACTTAAGACTGCATAAAATGAGATTCTACTGGTAATGACTTAGGAATGTCAGTCTGAATGTCAATAGTTTGCTTTAGAAAATGTTTGAGGTTTCTCAAATTGGCTCTTACATGACGAAGGACAAAGCGTAAGCCAGAACAGAAATAAAAATTGCTTGGTTTATTATGGGCAGAATTTTATGCTTATTTTTCCTCAAGATAGAGGAAACCTATTCTGCTGTCACCGTTAGTCTTTGTAGAATTTAATTCCAGTACTGACTTCATCTTCCCTGGGGGTGTGGCCCTAGTGATGAGTCATAGTAGAATTGGGTATTCCAAGGAGAGGAGCCGTGTATGATGTCATAGTAGTATAAGCACTGACTCACTCACTTACGGCAGTCTTTTAGAATACAACCAATCGCCAAAGGTTAGATAACATGCACTCATTTCTGATGACCTGCAAAAGCATCATACAACTTACAGTTTCTGGTGAAATGTACTGCATTATGTTGGGTCGCCTAATATTAAAATAAGTGCATTAGATATTATCAACATAGTTCTTTTATAAGTTCATCACAATGAAATATTGCAAACATCTTTGAGATAAGGCAGTGGTAGGTACATTTTTCAGGAGGTCTGGCAGCTGGCTTAGAATTCTTACGGGCTTGGAATATATTTAAGATGTGTTGATATTCAGTGCACATTTTTCTTTCTTCATACAGTATGACAGTTTAGTCAAGGGATTTGAAATGTACTTTAATGAGCTCTGTTCTTCTACTTTTATGTTTTTTTTTTTCTGTTGAACAGTGATGAGTAAAGTTTTACAGCTAAATGATGGATTTCTGAGCTGACTTTGAGGCAGACAGCTTAGGGAAGGCTTCATAGAGGATTCACACACTCAACATCTACTACACAATGATGTCAAAACATGATGTCTGTGACTTCACAGCAATATGAGTATGGGTGTAGCTATCTGGGCCCTGAAGCACTGTGTCCCAGAGCAGGCTGTTTGACTGCAGCTATGATAAACTCCAGCCTCTCCAGCTTCTCTACGCCCCCCCCTACCCCCCATCCCCACTATAACTCTGCCCCCCCCCAATTCCAAGACTACTTGCAACCCACCCCCTTCCCAAATTCCACTAAAACCCCACCCCCCGTATCCAAGCCCATTACACCCCCTGTCTTCACCCTCTCTTCCCCTTCCACTACTGCAACTCCATATTTGTCAGCATTGGCAAGAAAAGCACATGCATTTCTGTGGCTGCACTTATTTACTCCAGTACGTGCACTTTACGTGCATTTCCCAGTAGAAGTAGGTCTCCTCATGGATCTGTTTAGTGTGTTTTAACAAGTAAAAAAATTATGGTAACCGACCCACTTGTTCATCATTTGCATGATGTATAAATCAAATCAAACCTAGTTTGATTCAATGAAACTCCCTTCATAATTTGCCAGTCGCCATTTCAGTGTTTTCTTGCTGTTACCGTGTGCTATCACTTGCATTATTTTACTTTTGAATATGCGCAGCATCCCTGAATCGTCGTTGTCAGTCTGACAGAGTGTTTCATGGCTGTGACCTCAGTGGCATGCTGTGTCTCCAGTTGTTGTGATACTCTGGCATGTCAGCGCATGTGTTGTGTCCATGGTATATAGTTACGAGAAGTGCATCATTTGATGTTTGGCTTGTCTTTTCATACCCCAGTCGTACTTGCCTTTAAAATCCTCCTTTAAATAAGTCATAATTTTCCTCATTCGTGGTAGAAAATTGTGTTTTTTATGGTCGGACAGGTAAGTTTTTTTTTCTTTTTTTTTTTTCTTAAGTCCCTCACAAAATGAGTAATTATGTACCAAATTTACTTTTTTTGTTTTTTTGCTGTTAATGGTGATAATTCATCATAGAAGAAGTAACATGGCAACCCCCAAAAACTTGCACTTGCACATTTTGCACATCTCATTGATGTGACATCCATAATTTGCATACATTAAAATCCATGAAGGACAAATCAGACATTTTTCAGTACAGTGCAACTTCGAACCACGGGGCCATGAAGGCACTACTTTATTTATTCTTTCTCTGAAAAATTTGTATACGGACACCTTACTGCTCCTATTGAAAATTACAGGCTCGGATTCAATTTAATTTGTCCACGACTCACATATAAATGCAGGTGTTTGTGAAATGCTTCAATTTCAGCAATTGCTGAATTTACAACATCCTTGTCTGTAGAGAAATAAAGTAACTCTGGGGTTTAATTGTGGATTAGAGTTGAAGACAAATGTTGATTGAGTCCAGGCCTGAGACATCACATAACCCTTGTTAACACTGAGAGCAGGAAATGCCATATTTATAGTCAGACCCTACAGCCTCCTTCATGATCTCTCTGTTTCTTCCTAATCCAGTCACACATCCATTCTCTAATACAGTCTTACAAATGTCTCTGTTTTTCTATGAAATATTTGACATATTCTTCAAGAAATGTATATGATAATAACTTTGACAGGCATGAGTTTATAATGGATAGATCCCCACCATTCACTCCATTGTGTCTGAAGCTTGTGTGCACTTTTGTTTGTAGTTTTTGTTTCCATTGTCTCAATTGTTCTCCTTGAATATTACTGCTTATGGATTGTTAACTTGCAGTTTTTTTGTGTCTTCTCCTAAGTATTGTTGTGAGATATTCTGTCCTTTTCTATATTCAGTATTTGTGATAACATATACAGTACCAGATTTTCATCCATGATTCTCCCTTGTCATTCAGTCACTTTTGCTAACCCCATGAGGCAGTTAACTGTAAAATCAAACTGATATACCATGATAAAAGCTTATTTGATATGTGGCTAGCAATCTTCACTTTAAGTACAGGTCACCACAGCAGTTAGTCAATTATAAGTAAATGATCCAAACGTGTTCCTAAGCCTGTTTTGAGCTCAAATGTAACAAATTTAGAGGATAATATTTAGTCCATCTCATGTATGAATAGAAAATCACATGAGATCCGGACGTTTTGCTGTGGGGTTGGCCTGGTCACCCTTGTTTTTCCAAGCCCACGCCCCTCCCTGAAAATGACAAAGAACCATGTCCACAGCTTGCTCCCCATTGGTCAAAGCCAGCCATTTTCCACCTATCCCCCTTCTCTCTCATCAGAAACTCTTAATATCTGTGTTATGTTTTAACTTGCTTTCCTCTGGAGGCAGGGAATTGTCAAGTAAGTACCACCTAATATAGCCTGCATACAACAAAAAATGATTTAACAAGCTACTCATGTACTGTATATACACTGTAGACGGTGGTGATCAACACAAAAACCACAGATCTCTATCAGCCTGGGCCCATTCAGAATATATACATTTATCTTAAAGCATTCTTTTCTTATTAACATAAATGCAGTTTAATGGTAATGTAAAGGAAGTACATTATGAATGTTTGGAGCCAGTGGTTTCCCAGAGTTTTATCAAACAGAGATTCATCTACCTAAACGGATTCTGGCTGAAATTGGGGCACACATTTATTGACTTGGGGGCAAAAAAGAAGCTGCAGAATTCCTTTTGAGAGCAGACTATGGGATCAAGAGGTTTGCCTTATTACAATGAGAATGATGAGCACTATAAGTCGGTCAAAATATGTTTTTTAAATTATTAGTAGTACATCTATCACGTGTTGTGTCATACTTGACGTTTATGTGTCCCATTGTTTGATGTTACAGGCAAATGTTTCTTTTTGGTGTATTCATTTGGGTTTCTGTAATATTTCTGAATACAATTAATATGTCTTCCCATCTGGGATTTTTATGCATTTTTATGAGAGATCCCTTTCATATTTAATGGGAGGAGTGCTTACTTAAGATATTCTGGGCCAAATTTACTAAAGAATAAAGCACAGTGTAAAATGTGTGGGTTCTTAAGCAACCAACTGTCAAACAGATACACGAGGAAATTAACATAAGGTGTTGATCACTTGTAATGTAATTTATTAAATACGAAGGCAAAATATAGGCTGCAAATTTCCATAAAATACATACCTTTACAACAACAAAGAAAACCGGATTCAGGAAATGAAAGCTAATGGAGAAGAGCTGACAAAACATAATTTCTTGCAAAACACTTGGATGCGTTTTGTATAGTTCACAAGTGTAATCATTAGTCCATAAGGTATTTGCGCTACATTGCCGTTTCCACGACAGCTTGTGTGTTTATTAAATGTATTACTCGGAAGAGGACACGAGGGTCTCGGGACTATTTTAAACAAATTAAATGGGAAACAATTACCATGCAGTATTTACCACCGTAAATCGAATTAAGCGGCGCTGCAGGGGAGCGGCCCGTTGAAAATTGTAGTCGCACTCAATTGTTGAGCGGGTTATGGACGAACCTAACGGCTAATGGGAGAGCAGAAGGTAATAATAATAATTTTACAGTTTAATTACTCACGGTATCCTGTTTTTATAACGTGTTTGATGCCTGTGCATAACATTAATAAAATGTATTCATTTAAAGGAAAAGCGCAAAATGGAATTAGTGTTGCGCTTATGATTAAATTCATGGGCTGGCGTTTTTCATCTATGACCTCGCTATATAAAGTTGCCTAAATTCTCTTTAAATACGCGTATAGACACTAAAAGGTGTTTAATAACAGGTACATTAATAACAGACGGTGATGAAAAGGAATCATAAGATATCATAAGATAATTAGCATGTAATGGACTTCCCAAGTATGCAGCGCACGGATGCGCTAGACGGAGGTCTGAACGCATAATGATTGTGTTGAGTAGATTCCCGGCGTCAGTACTCAATGTACTAAAATGTAACGTCATAAAATATAAACAGCCGGTCCGTAGTTTGGGAATGAAGTAGCAACAAATTGTATATTAAAAGATGACGTTTGCATGTTCGGAAGGAGCTCACTCTGAAAAGGCTGTCAGATTTCCCAAATTTAAAAGATAAGGCTTCTGCGTGGTTCTGATTTTCTGCAATAGTACTTTTCACAAAATTGTTAGTAAGTCCCGTGTAACTTGTTGACCTCTACCGCCACTCTTTTCCATCCCAACATACGCAGTAGTTTAGTAAATCTGGCCCTCAGTAAACCATGCCCTTTAAGGAAACGGGAATAGTTATTTCTCTGGGTCTGAGGTGTTACCAGTATGTAAAGACTGGGAATACTTTGAACAGCCATTCCGTGCACAAATTCCAGGAATTCTCTTTTGATTGCAAAATAACCATAGAAACATTTCTGGAATGAGTTGTATAATGCTATGATTGGTGTTGTGTAGACAGTTCCAAACAAGGATATGCTACTTGGGATTAAATGCGGGGCAGACTCTAATGCCATTGCCTTTTTATTTTCCCTGGACTGTTTGTTTATTTATTTAGTGTCCAGAAAATTACAATTAGAATGTCCCTGATTTTTTTTTTTTCATTTGCTTCCTGATCTGTTTGTTTCATGGAGAGGTGTATAAGGAGAGCACGAAACAGGAGTAGGGATAAGTTCTGCTTTTCGAGTCTGTACCTCAGAGCAAACCTGCCCGCCCTGAGTGTGACCGTGTCCCAGGTGTGGACAGAGAATGCACTCCTTCCTTCTCTCTCTCCACTCCTGTCCCTCTCTCCCTCCCTCCTTCCCTCGCGCTCACGCTCTCGCCCTGAGAGAGCCCCACTCACAAAGTGACCATGTGTTCCCCTCACACTGCCTTCGTGGAAGCACTGATGGGCTTCTCTCTCCCTGTCCCCCCCGTAGGAGCTTTAGTACACAGTTTGCCCAGGGACATCAGGGTATGACCCCCCTTCTCAATTTGTAGACTGGTGCACTGCACTTTTTCCATTCCTTTCTTTTTTTTTCCCCCGAGCCTTTTTCTTTTCCTGGCATGTGTGAGGAGCATGGTTTGCGCCCGGCGGGAATGACGGTCTAGCTCTCCAGGTTGCTTGTGCATGTCCTCTAAGATGCTATAGCTACCAAAAACACAGAGCACAAGGTCCCCAGGTCCTGAACCTGAATCTACTAAAATTTTCACTTGGCTTTGTCTGCTGCACTCAAGGGGATCCAGGTAAATGTCTTCTCCACCTGTTGGCTGTGTCTCCTGGTCGGAGTGTCGCTGTCGCGGTGTGATGTCCTGTCCTTTGCCTGATGACAATGTTCTGTTCTGTTCTTCTCCTCACACATCTTTGCATCTGAACTTTGCTGTTTGAGAACTCGCGGGAGTGAAATTTCCTCATCTTATTTTTCCTGTTCCACTCTTCTCCGAGGGCACCCTCTGTGCCTGAACTGGCCATCTCCTTCCAAAGGCAGGAATGCAGTGGGGAGGCGTATCAATGTTGCAAGACCTCCAGGTCAAGAGTGATTCTCACACTGATCCAAGACCAACCCACCAAATCCTTATACAAATCCCAGCCAAATAAAACCTTATAAACATGCGTTCTAGCTCTCTGGTGTGTTGTGTGATTTTCGTCCTTGGTGTATTCCTCCAGCTGATTGGCTCTTTGAGAACTTTTCCCACGAGGCTCTCCAACTGGAAGCCCGATTGGCCTGGAGAGAACAATGGAAATGATAAAAGAGTTAGACAAAGATTAAAAAACGCATAAAGAATGTAACAGGAAAAGGCAGATGATGTAAATAGGAACTCCTCAGAGATGGCAACCCACAGCTGGTAAAATACTACCCAGAAGCTGAAAAGGACCTTGTTACATGCTTGCAAACAACAGTAAATATCTATTGTTTTACTGGTGCATTTTTTTTTATTGTGCGAAGGAGAGTGTTTTACCAGAGTGTTGGAGACTTGCCCTGCGCAACCCATCTATGGTTGCAGTTATGCACTGCTGTTACTCAGAGCAGTGGCATAACTAGTGCCTGACCACCATCATTGCACTGTTTTTCCTCCTGTGCAAAGTCAACATGGCTCCGTCTCTCTCTCTCACTCTTCCTTTCTTTTTTCTTTCTCTTCAATTATCCCTTCCCCCCTCACACACACTCACTCTCTCTCTCTCTCTCTCTCTCAGTTCAATTGGCTTGATGAAAAATTCTGCTCAAAGTGAGTGATTTTAAAAATCACGATCGATGATGAAGTAGGTTTTTATGTGATCTACATGACACTCACTCTCCCTCAGGTTGTTGCAAATGGCAAGATACTGCCAGTGTTACACATTCTCTCCTCTCTCCCAAGAGGAAAGCTAGCCTCCTCTTTCGCTCTGAAAGGTTTTCTCTCTCTCTCTCTCTGCCCCCCCCCCTTCCCCCTCTGTCTATCTCTCTCTCTCAAATGTGTATGTTACCGTTACAGTGTTCTAACTGTTGGACGTTCTCTCCCTGTCCGTCTGTCGGTTCTCTCCAAGGTTTGTGTAAACAGTGTGAGCAATGATGAGATCTGGCATCATTGCCAGTAGCTGTCCTTAGCGTAACTGATGAATAGTGTCTGTAATCGCACCATAATACAGGGACCCAAGCTTCTGTCATACTGGAAAAGGGGAGAGTTGAACTTTTTCTCAGCCCTTATGCAAGTGTGTGGGCACTCTTACAGGCCCAAGCAACCGTTATCATATTTTGACTATTTAACATAGTTTTTTGAGTCCTGATATGTAAGAAAATAATTGGCATCATTCTTAGCAGTGCTCTTTGGTTTCCGAATAATACCTTTTAATGTGATGCACATCAGTTAAAACTGTAGCACCATTAAAACTCAAATAAACATTTTCAGTCAAGTAGGTGTCATGGACGAAAAAAAAAATTTCTTTCACTTAAATGAAAAATTAAGAGTTTTTCTTTCACTGGCATTGAAATGTGGACATCTAATTTATCTAAGATATCTAATTTGAACAACAGGGATCTATTAAACTGAAGTAGGCACAAGGTATATGATAGGATACCTGTGTTGCTATCATACGCCTTTCCATATGTGTTTGATGTACGCCCTTTGCATTTCCTGTCGCAGTGTGATGATGTCATTGTGATGTATATGTTAGAACTGCACACTTGTGGTGTTTTAGTCTGTATATGTCACAAATGGAGTTTGTGGTGTTTGAACACAACTGACAACAAAAGGGCACAATGTATACTTGATGTAAATACATAAACCTGTGGGCATATATGTGAAAATCCTCATTGTTAATCAGTAGTTATTATCTTGTTAACTTGGTCTGCAGCAATAACATGATTTCATACAAATTCAGAAATTTGACAGGTCAGTCCTCTGTATCCCAGATCTTCAAGCACGTGTGTTGAAGATTATGGATTCGGTGTGGTTTTGAAGTGAAGTAGATGGCTGTGCTGTGTTTTAAATAAGCATGACCGTTAGAGTGTGGGGTCTCCCTGTGGGAAGCTCTGTAGCCCCTGCAGAGGTAAGACCATGTGTGTTAGAGCACCAGCATCAGGGATAGTGTAGTTCTGTCCCTTAGAATACCAGCACTGGAGTCTGTTCTATCATCTGTCTCTTCAGTCTGATGTGGGGGAATATTTCTGATGCACTGAGGAACATGAACCTTTTTAAGAGACTGGTCTCATGGGAGCAAACAGAGGTTGTTTATCTGGTACATGCCCCCCCCCCTTGATTCAAGTCAGTCAAGCCCTCAAGTGGTCCCTAAGCCAGCTTTGATACTGTGGCCTGAAGCATCCCTTTCTGCTCGCCAGAAATCTGTTTGTTCTCATAATTCAGAGAGGTGAGCTTCATGTTCAACAGTAAGGTAATTGTAATTCATGAGTCGTGAAGTTACTACTTCCAAGCTACTCAGCTGGGAATTTCTCCTGCAAGATGGAGGATGTATATAAATCATTTGAAAGGTGTACCTTAATAAATTAGTTTGCATTGATCTATATTACTGTTAATTAATAGATTAAATTATTGTCAGCTGTATGTGCTTTTAGAATAATCAATAGGAGAAGACTCAGTTCAATTATGAGTCATGAGAACTTGACTGTTCTCAAAATTTGTTGTAGTGTAGTTACTGAACTGGGCAGTACCAAGAACACAATTTTGTTAATTGTTGCTTTGACAGCAGCCTGATGGTACTGACTTCCTGTTTGTGACGGTACTGATTTGCTGTTTGTGATGAGACTGACAGCCTGTTCGCTTTCTGCAGGCCCCCGGTCAGCAGAGCCGCCCCTCAGCCAGACAAACTGCAGAAGAACAACGTCACCAAGAAGAAGAAGCTGGTGGAGGTTTGTACTTGCAGGGACCTAGCATGGGAATGTGGTGGATGAGTGTTCCAGAATGAGCGTTCATTCTGCTGCCTCTTATTATGTCACTGTATGAATGAGCGTGAGAGATGTGCTAAGGGCAACAGAATGGAGACAGGAGACAACTGCAAGAGTAGAGTTGGTCTGAAATTTACGGCTCCATCATCGATCGGGACTGTGCTTTGGGTCTGTCCTCTTCGCCTTGTGCTAGGCGGTGGTCCTTCAGTGCTCTCTGTGATTCCAGGAGCTGGTACTGGACCACGTCTTTGGATACCGGGGCTTTGATTGTCGCAACAACCTGCATTACCTCAACGACGGTGCTGACATCATCTACCACACGGCGGCGGCAGCCATGGTGCAGAGCCTCTCCACAGGTACGCACTGCCTGTGTGACACTCACACACAGGAAATGCAAGCCAGCCACAAATGCTCGGGTGTGGCCGTCAGTAGCGGAGTAGCTGTTCTGTTTATGTTTAATAAAATGAAAGTGTTCGTTATACAATGGTTTTTTTCCCCCGTTAATACAGGGTACAGTGACAGCACTGTGATTTAGTGTGTTCTTATTCTCAGGCACTCAGAGTTTCTACCTAGAACACACGGACGACATCCTCTGTCTGACTGTCAATCAACATCCCAAGTATAAAAACGTCATAGCCACGGGGCAGATCGGTGAGTGTGGGATCACCACACGCGTGTGTGTGTGTGTGTGTGTATGTGTGTGTGCGTGAATTGTGTGTGTGTGCAACAAATCTGCACAGTCAAGGAGGACAGACCGTACATGTCACTCTGCAGAGAGCAAGATGGCGGCAATCTGACTGCAGATTACCTCTGAAATCGTGTGCACGTGTGTCTGTGTGTGCACACACCTCTGAGTGTGTGAGAAGGAGAGTGTTTCCTCTCTCTGCCTGTGTGCTGGAGGGCAGTGTTACTTGCTCATTTTTGCTCGTGGTTCATTGCATTTGAGCCCTGTTGCCCTGTTATTTTCTCTTTTGCCTCGGTTGCTTTTTTCCACCGTTTCGTTTGCTTTGGATATGTTTGGCATTCTCGTGGTGCTGCCGCGCCATGAGCCACAGCAGCCTTAGAAAACAAAGTCACTTATTCCAGCTTTCTTTTGGTGCTTCCTCATTCCCATCGCTCACACACGACAGGCGACGCCACCGCCCTGCCAGGTAAGCCACGCTCCACCCCCCCCTCCCACCTCCGCCCCACCCCCCCTCACCCTCCACCCTCGCTGTCCTGGGCCGCGCTGTTCCGCTCGCCCCGGTCACATGAGCGCTGTGACGGCTTTGTCCTCGAGTGTGGATACCTGCTAATCCTCTTTTCCCCCACGTCTGTCAGCCTCAGCTGCAGGTTCTGCTACCTCAGGCTGTGTTGTGTGTTAATCTCAGGAAGATTCGATGTAGTATCCAGGCAGTTCTATCAACATGGGAGAAAAATAATTATTATGCAGCAATCTAAATATCCTTCCAAAATACGGTGGAGGAACTGCAGTATTGAAGGGCTGAAACTGAGACTTCTTTTAGCAGTTTGGTCATGTCTGTCTCCAGCTTTGGCCACTTTGTCCTCAGAGGGTCCAAAGCTGCAGGTTGCGCTGCGTCTGATGTTCTGTGTCACTCTGTGTTATATGTTATTACTGCTTGATTTAAATCATTGTTATTATGGTGGATAGGCTTGGAGTGTAAATGTTTCTGAAATACACCTGACCTTTAAATTTGACAGCCATCTATGAGTCACTGTGCTTTTATGGACCCAATCAGATCCTCTCACTGAGTTTAGTGACAGTGCTACGATACATAATTCAGTTGCACTTTGTTGTAAAAAAAAAAAAAAAAAAATCCTGTGAAAACACAGCATAAGCCTGCAATTTCTGTGTCCTTTTATGACCACAGGAGAATAGTTAAGAAAATCTTCACAGTGTCATTGGCGAAACACCAAGACTCACTTGCATTAATCAGAGGATTAAAACAAGCCTGATGCTTATTCACCTCACCTGCTGCTCCAGGTGTGAAGCATGCAGGACTGTGGCCCTTGTGACCTGGGGTAGCTCATGGCTCATGTTTGTCAATAGGGTTTGGAAGTCTGTGCTGTGTTTTCCGAGTACAGATGAGCCCTGTCCCTCTTGCTGAGTGTACTATAATGCACCGTGTCTCAGTAATTGGTCCTATGAGTCCTCGTGCCTCTTCCCTTGTCTCGTTAATGAGTCCTGTGAGTGGGTTTTGGCGCGCTAACCATGGTAACATCACATATCCATCAACCCTCACATCTCATAATGTTTTTTTTAGTGTCTTCCATGCAGTCAAACTCACGTCTCAAAAATGTAATTCACTCTTTGTTTTTGATTTTATTTTTTAAATTTTTGTTCCCCCTTTATGCTCCTTCTTTTTGGGATTACCAGTTGGATATGTTAGGCTCACCATGACAACCGCTGTAGTTGTGTGGTTGCAGTGCGCTTGAGTGCCGGGGTGTAGCGTATGCAATCCTCCGACACACTTGCACGCCAGTTTCAACTGTTTTTCACACTCGAAGTCAACCAGCGTGCTACAATGAGCTAAGCCCCATTGAAGGATGGGTGTGGCTTCACTGACATCATCCAAGCAATTCTCAGGTGTTTGATGATTCACAGGGTGCCTGAGAGCAGTGAGACAAGCAAACTCTGCCTACATACCCACCCCTGTTCCCAGCAGGAGGAAGCCGGTTTGATCCACCACTCTAGGCTGTTGTCATTGATGGCCAATGACGCATCTTAGATCAAACCTGGGCTGCAGAGCTCAGGTTGTGCTCAAGGTGATCACCTTAACCACCGAGCTACTCGGAACCCCCCAGTTTTTCACTCTTTGTGGATGCAGAGAGGTCCACAGTTCTGTGTCCAAGGTGCCGGTAGGTTGAGGGAGCGCGCTGGACGCCCGCCCGCGAGTCGTGGTAGACTGACCCACGCCGTGCCTCTGCTGCAGGGACCACGCCCTCCATCCACGTGTGGGACGCCATGAGCAAGCAGACGCTGTCCATCCTGCGCTGCTCGCACGCCAAGGGCGTCAGCTACGTCAACTTCAGCGCCACGGGGAAGCTGCTGCTGTCGGTGGGCGTGGAGCCCGAGCACACCATCACCGTGTGGCGCTGGCAGGAAGGTGAGCCCGCATCACTTCCTGTCACGGCCACACGCAGGAAGCAGTGAGCACTCTCGTCCGGATGGCGTTGGAGGATCGGGACTGGGGCCTGGCTGTTCAGGTTTCTGTGGACACCTTCCTCAGATGCATCAGATATCTGTATCCTGCCAGTATGCTTCCTTGTTTCCCCATTTTGTAATAGAAGAGGTTGTGGCTGTGTTTTACGACCCGACCACATTAGTCACGGTCATGACAACCGCGCTGATGAGATCCCATCAGGAACCAAAACGCATGACAAAAATTCTGAAACATGTTGCATTCATAACTCAAAAAATAGCCTGTCTGATTCTTCCACATGTGGGTGCAGGGTGCGTATAATTAGGCAGCAATGTGATGTAGTGGTAAGGAGCAGGTCTTGTAACCGAAAGGTTGCTGGTTTGATTCCCTTCTGGGACACTGCTATTGTACCCTTGGCCAAGGTACTTAACCTACAATTGCCTCATTAAATATCCAGCCATATGTTTGGTTAACGTGTAAGAATTATAACCAAGGTAAATTGCACTGGATTACGTGTATAGCCTGTGCAAGTCACACTGGATAGGGGCAATAATGTAATGGAATCAGCTCTGTGTCTGTGGTTCATAAAATTATGTTCAGTACCCTGCACATGTGTGTTTCTGCCTAGGTGCCAAAGTGACCAGTAAAGGTGGCCATACGGACAGGATCTTCGTGGTGGAGTTCCGGCCAGATTCTGACTCACAGTTCGTATCTGTGGGCGTTAAACACATCAAGTTCTGGACTCTGGCTGGCGGCTCACTTATCTACAAGAAGGGGGTGATCGGCTCAGTGGACGACGCCAGGATGCAAACCATGCTGTCTGTGGCTTTTGGTGCTGTGAGTTCAGCATATGGATGCGCACACAATGATCAGAGACATACTCGTCTTTACAACATACATCCCAAACACTGTCTTTGCCATAGCAGATGAGTAGGGCACTTCCCTGAATCTCCTAATTTATTCATGTATAATAATTGTAGTTGTTTATTTTATTCCCGTATAAACATTTTAATGCTAGTATTAAATGTTTGGCATTTAAATGGCAGTGTAGCATAGTGGTTAAGGAGCAGGACTTGTAACTGAAAGGTTGCCGGTTCAGATCCCCCAAGGGGGCACTGCTGCTGTTCCCTTGAGCAAGGTACTTAACCTCAGTAAATGTCCAGCTGTATAAATGGATTGAACATTGTAAAAACTGATATAAGTTGCTCTGGAGAAGAGCGTCTGCTAAATGCCAATTTTATTATTATTATTATTAATAATAATAATTTGATCACTGAAGTGAGTGGCTATGGTGTCTGTCCCTCCCTCCAGAATAACCTCACTTTCACTGGTGCCATAAATGGGGACGTGTACGTGTGGAGGGACCACATCCTGGTGCGAGTAGTGGCCAAAGCGCACACCGGGCCTGTGTTCACCATGTACACCACGCTGAGGGACGGGCTGATCGTCACCGGGGGCAAGGAGAGGCCGTGAGTACCAGCAGCGGGGGGCGGGGGGAGGAGTGTGCAGGGTAGTAATAATGGAGGCTTAGGAAGAAAGTATTAGTACTAGTGTGGTTCTAGGAGGATGTTAGGAGTACTAGCGAGGCTGTAGGAGGAGCTTATGAGTAACAGTGGAAGAAGAGAGTATGAGTTCTAGCGTGAATGTAGGGGGAAATTATGAATGATAGCTGGGGTTCAGGAAGAGAGTATCAGTACTAGTGTGGGTGTAGCGGGAGATTATGAGTAACAATGGAGGTTCAGGAAGAGAGTATGAGTACTAGTGTGGGTGTAGCGGGAGATTATGAGTACTAGTGTGGGTGCAGGGGGAGATTATGAATAATAGTGGGGATTTAGGAGAATATTAGGAGTGTTGGCAAGGGTATAGGAGGAGACTGTGGTTACTACTCATGTGATCACTAGGTCATGATGAATCACTGAGTCTAGTTGTGTGAAGAACTGGCCAGGCCATGCTCTTAGGTTATGATAGTACAGCAGTGTGATGTAGTGATAAGGAGCAGGGCTTGTAACCGAAATGAAATTGAAACTGTAATCAATCCCCTGCAGGATTGATTACTGCCATTGTACCCTTGGACAAGGTTCCTAACCCACAATTGCCTCATTAAATATTCAGCTGTATACATGGATAAAATTGTAACCAATTAAAGTTCCTCTGCAAGTTGCTCGGGTGTGGCTGTATGGCGCTCAGTAATGACATGGGGTGTGGCCGTGGGCATGTTCCAGGACTAAGGAGGGTGGGGCAGTGAAGCTGTGGGACCAGGAGATGAAGCGTTGCCGGGCATTCCAGCTGGAGACGGGCCAGGTGGTGGAGTGTGTTCGGTCCGTGTGCCGGGGAAAGGTAAGGACTGCTTTGACCCTACCTGTACCACACTGTGACCTGGTTCAGTATGGACCACCTCTGTAGGACCGCAACATCAGCACAGCACGAAACAGCCTGTACCACAGTGTGACCTGGTTCAGTATGGACCACATATGTGTGACGTGGCTCAGTTTAGGTAGTTCGCACAGAATACCAAAATCAACACGACACACCAAGGACAATTCCTTCGTAAAAAAATTCTTCAAAAAAGATTGAAAAGATTTATACATTTAAAATTTAAATTCTTCTAAAACGATCTTGTGCTTGAGGTCGCTCTAGATAAGAGCGGCTGCTAAATGAATATAATGTAATTGAATGTAATGATCTCAATGGCCAAACTATAAATCCATCTTATCTGTAGCAGTGATGTGATTAGTAATGTGACTCAATTAAGCACCAATTTAGCCATGAGTCATCTCTCCACGCTCCTTCCTTCTCCCGCTAAGGGTAAGATACTGGTGGGAACCAAGGATGGTGAGATCATCGAGGTCGGGGAAAAAAACGCCGCCTCCAACATCCTGATCAACGGTCACATGCAGGGGGAGATCTGGGGCCTGGCCACGCACCCCTCCAAAGACGTGTTCATCTCGGCCAGCGATGATGGCACCATCCGCATCTGGGACCTGGCAGACAAGGTGAGGGCCAGCGGCAGGAAGGTCAGGTGTCACCTGGGCCCCCATACGGCAAAGCTGCATCCTGCTGACCTGTTACACAAACATAATGACATCAGACACTTCAGAATGGAGATTTGTAGGTACAAGGGAGCACATGCCTTCCCTTTAAAGGTTGTGGCCTCTGTGATGATAAATTGAGGACATTTTATTGATATTGTGGCTAACTGACATCCGATGTCCAGCATAGATTTTCTCTGTTTTGCATGATTTTTAACTCAAATCTATTGTTTGCTGTGATGGCCTCAGATGTGTTTTGAATTTGGCAAAGTCAAATTCAGACATGAAATTGAGGCACTTTCACAAGCGTGTCTGTGGCAGTCACACATCATGTGACTGCTCTGTCTTGTGGCCGTCCACAGTCTGACTGCTATCTGTGGGACTACAGTAGTCTCCCATGCATTCAGTGCCAGCCTGCCTGGTCCCTGGCCAGCTTCAGCACGCTCATAGCAACTGCATGTTGATGCAAACCAAACACTCAGCACTACCAAAAAAACACAAAGCATGTTTGTCCAATCACTTTGAAGAATGATTCATCATGGGTACGGCCCACTCCTCTTTATAGACAGACCATTAAAAATAACGTGTGAAGAGCTAGCTTATGTATTTTACACGCCTTTATTTCTGTTTAAGTTGTCAAATGATAAAAATATTGTTGCAAATGAGCTTGGAGGTATTAGGACTCTTAGCTTGCTGACAGAGGTATCCTTTCACTTATGTGTAAAAAGCATCAGCAGCCCATCTCTACTTATAAAAGGGGTGCTGTGAACTACCTGTGTTTGCACAGATTCTGTGGAAAATCTCCTCCACTCCCCTGCACATATCTGTAATTCAGTGATCCTTAGCTCCTGTGATGCTGTGAACCAGAAATCCAGTGATCCACTGATAACAAAATATAGTGATCTTGTAACCCACTGATCATGTGATCTAGTGATCCTGTAAAACTGTGATCCTGTGATCCAGTAAACCACAGATCATGTGATCAGAGGTCATACGATCTAGTGATCCTGTAAACCTGTGATCCGGTGATCTAGTGATCCTGTAGCCCAGTGTTCCTGTGAACCTATGATCCTATGATCTTGTTCTGGTTTCTCTCTTCCCTCATGAGTGTTCTTTCTGAGCTGTTCTGCTGCTCCTCCTGCCACACTGCGTCCTGCTGTAGCAGCCTTACCCTCGTCGGCCAGTGACACAGTCTGCCTGCTTCTCCTGACAGAAACTGCTGAACAAGGTGAGCTTGGGCCACGCAGCCAAATGCGCCAGCTATAGCCCTGATGGGGAGATGGTCTCTATCGGCATGAAGACCGGAGAGTTCATCGTCCTGCTGGTCAACTCGCTCAAGGTGTGGGGAAAGAAGCGTGACCGGAGTGCCGCCATCCAGGACATCCGGTGAGTGGGGGGTATCACCGTCCTGGCAGGGATATTTACCGACTCGGTGCTTGTGCAGTGGTTAGCCAGACACCAACATTCCTTGTGTAGCAATATGATCATTTGTATATTTCTTCTGTGTCAGAGGTGAAGGCTACATCTTACAAAGTAACTAACATTTGTTCAATGTTGAATAGTATTTTAATGTTAACAATGTGTAGCTGGTAGTCATTACTAGCTAGGTTAAACTGCTACCCAGTGGGTAGACCACGCTGCAAGTTACTTATTTCAGTGATTCACATAAATGAATTTATCATGTGGCGTCACACTGTGTAGAATAAGATTTTAAAAAAATCTTAATTTTGCAATATTAGTGTTTAAAAATGATGAAATGCTGACTGATGAACAATGTAACTGCATGGCGTTGTCTGGTTCTGATGTGAGGGGACAGAGTTATGACACAGCAACAAATAATACCACAGGAGTTTGGAGTTCATCCATTCCGAACTGATTGGGATTGGCCAGACCAAATGCAGTAGTCTGACACACAGCAAAATGTAATAATCATCAGAGGTTAAGTCTACATCTTGCAGAGCAGCTAACTGTTGTTCAATTTTGAATAATATTTTAATGTTGGCAGTGTTTAGCTGGTAGTCATTACCAGCTAGGTTAAACTGGTGCCCAGCAAGTAGGCTACACTGTGAGTTACTTTGATACATCTCACTAAAATTGGCCTCATCTCACAGATTCACACAAATGCATTTATCATGAGGCAGCACGGCAGTTCAGAGTTCACCCATTCCCCAACCCCCAGGTTTAGCCCTGATAACCGGCTGCTGGCAGTGGGATCTGTGGAGAGCACGGTGGACTTCTATGACCTGACGCTCGGCCCCTCCCTCAACCGCATCGGCTACTGCAAGGACATCCCCAGCTTCGTCATCCAGATGGACTTCTCAGCAGACAGCAAGTACATCGAGGTAGGAGACCCCCCCTGAGACCTGTGGGGGCCACAGTGGGGTGTCCCCATGCAGGGACTGTGATGTCATAGGCCCTCACACAGGAGCTCCACGAAAGTCTATAGGGATAGCTTCTAAGGGATTATGACTCTGTAAGACAGGAATTTCTCATATTCACTTGTTTCAGTTTGGTTTGAATCTGGATCTGCTTTAAAGTCAATGCTGAATGAAGGCCTCTAGACACAGAAATTTTCCTTATATGGTCCATTAGGGTGAAGGAGAAATTGTTTATTTCAGTACCTACACAAAACAAACCTATGCTGAATTTTTTTGATTAATTAGATTAGTAATGCAAACTTGTTAATCAAGTAAACACTTGCTTATAACTTGTAACAATTAAGCTTTTTTTGAAAATTGATTCCAGTCCAATAATCTTTTGAGGTTACATAGCACATTCATAACTGAGTAATTTCATAATTTTTTTTTCTCAAAATATGATCAAAGCAGTTAAAAGGGGCCCAGATTTTTTAATTAACCCATTTTAAAAACATATTTGATCCTTCAGTGTTATTCTTAACCGAATTCAATTTAAAACTCTCCCAAACAGCTGTAATAAATGCCTCACACAGTCACTTTTTAGGTTTTAGTAACAGCCAATCATCAGATTCATAATGATAAATGACTAATATGTCTGGCTTTTATCTGAGATTAAATTGCTGTCGCCATAGCAATGACCTCTCTGTTTAACATGTGAAATTGACGTAGGAGATTTGCACTTCAGGGGCTCAGTTTAAAATGCAGAATGACTCCCCAATTAATCATTTTCCTATGAAGCAACAGCAAGCACTTCTAACAGTCCAACTCATGTTTTTTAAAAGCGTGTTTGCTTTCTAAGTACATATAATTACCAGCCAAAGTTCCCTGCAGACCTTCTGACATTCACTCTAGAGATTATTTCATCAGAACTTGGTCCAAAGCATAATTGCACAGAGATCTGTCTGAAACTTATATTAACTTTCATGAACTCCAGTATACATTAATATTAATAATAAATAAAATTTAATTTATGTTACCATTAATATGAATAATACAACTAAAGTAGAGGGGGGCACATGTATAAAATGGACGTAAGTGTATTCATAGAGATATGCAATGTCCAATAGAAAATGAATATTGCTGTATTAATATTTTAAAGTCTATGTGTGGTCTCTACCTTGTATGAAATCTCATGTCTCAGTAGTATGATTATCAGGAACACTAGTTGTTACCCTTCGTTTTTGTAAGTATTTATATTGATCTGCATCTTAAACACTGACTGCACCATAGGGAAACTGTTTGGTGGAGTGTGATGTGTTTATAAGGCAAAAGCTCTGTGAGTCACGGGTTGGCACTTGTGTGTAAGAGAGCATCAGATTCCTGCTCCGTCTTCACCTCTCTCCTCTTTAGTTCTCCCCCTCGTCCCGTCGAGTGAAACTCGAGGATTCCACTTCCTTTGGCCCTTTTTAGTCATTTATTAGCTGTTCTGTCGCATTATTGCCGTGACTTTTCCCCCTTTGCATTGGCAGCAACGCATGGTGGTGTCAGTTACAGTGTGCACCAGGCAAGAGGGGGTTATATTTAGACAGATACATGTATGGCAGGTCAGGAATATTTATAGTGTCTTGGAATCACACCATAGATGTCCCAGGGGCTAGGGTACAGAGATTGGCTGGCGTTCAAGTGTAATTGCGTGGACATGTATCATAGTGAGAACAGCGTATAGTCTGTTTGATTGTGAATTACATATTCATTTTGATACCACAGTGAAGTGGCTGTGGTTACTATTTGAGGTCCAGGCACAGTGTAAAGCCATGCAGCGCCCTCTCCAAAATGAACCGTGTCTCTCAGCTGTTGGAAACATCTTGTCTACGTGGGGGTGTAGTGCTGGAAATGTCAGTCCTCATAAAGCTGATCACCTGCTGTCCCCTGGGGAAATGTGCTCCAGACAACCATTAATGTATTTTAGTCCTTTTTTGCATAATTCAGAGACGAATATTTTGCCTTCAACGAAATGGCAAACGGAGAAAGAATTATAATGTACAATAGAATGAGGAATGACCACACCCAAAAAGGAGGAACATTAATAGATGCTTTTCAGACTTTGCAGTCTCCTCATGAGACTCAGACTCCACGTGACCACATTTTGTAGTGGTAATGTTAAAATGAAATCTAATTAAAGTGTTTTTTTGACATTTTGCTGTTTGAACCACAGTCCTTTTTTTCTGCCTGTGCTACACTGCAGACTGTAATAACTGTTTAGAACTGTTAGAACCTCATCAGGGTTGCTTCTCACAGTTAATGCAGAATCCATCAAACGTTTTTGATACATCTTTCTGTCAGAGTTGCAGATGCACACTAAACCGCTGTACCTGTGTCTTCAGGTGTCCACGGGGGCCTACAAGCGGCAGGTACATGAGGTGCCCTCTGGGAAGATGGTGACGGAGCAGGCTCTCATCGATAAGATCACCTGGGCCACCTGGACCAGGTGAGTGAGATTAGCCTGCGTGCAGACAGAGGCAGTTCTAGAACATTGCTGGAGATAAGCCTGCATGTGGATAGAGGTAGTTCTAGAGCATTCCTAGAGATCAGCCAAAGGGAGTTTTATAACACCGCTATAAATTAGCCCACAGGTAGACAGAGGTAGTTTTAGAAGTCCAGATTTTCATGTAAAAAGGTAGTGTCCAGTCAGAACAGCTCTGCAGGACCCATGCTCTGAGCAGAAGAAAACTAGAACAGCAGAAAGAATTTGGAAATGCCCAGTCGACTGTGTTTAGGGACAGGACGTACATATTGATCAACAGGATGATTTAGATCCATACTGTCTGTCTGTAAACACAGAAGCTGAGCAAATGATATCATCATCAGTGTCTAATATGCCTTCAGCACCAGCGGGCAATTTTGGCTGGGTTGAAAGGAAAAAATAAACAGTTCATAATAACGCTGTCAGTAGTGTTTCTTACACCATCCCTGCTGTTGTCATGTGACCACCCCCCTTGTGTATACTCATTTTGATGCCCAGTTTATGTCCTGTCACTTGGCAATTGCCATCCTTGGATTCATCCGAATAGCACCGAGGTCTTCAGCAGCACCTCTGGTTTTTGTAAATGAGTTGTCGTTGCAGACCCTTGATGTCCCCCCTGTCTCTGCAGCACCCTGGGAGAGGAGGTGCTGGGAATTTGGCCCCGAAACGCGGACAAGGCCGACGTTAACTGTGCCTGCGTCTCCCACGCCGGCCTTAACGTGGTGACCGGGGACGACTTTGGCCTTGTCAAGCTCTTCGACTTCCCGTGCTCTGAGAAATTTGTAAGTCGGTTATTTCATTTTATTATTTATTAATCTTCCTTTAGGTGCTGGCCAGATGGCAGGGTGTGTTTTGAATCCCGCCCGCAGGTTCTGTTCTTGAGCTGTAAGTTTAATATGACAGACACATCCCTTGCTTTCCCTGCAGGCCAAACACAAGCGTTACTTCGGCCACTCGGCTCACGTGACCAACATACGCTTCTCCTACGACGATAAGTATGTGATAAGCACAGGAGGCGATGACTGCAGGTACGTCTGATGTCCATTTAAGAAGCTGAACGATGCTGCGATTGATGCTCAAATTCGCCAGGATGTTATAACTTCATCTCTAAAATAATCCTGACAGCAGTTACTTTTCAATTAACATACGATAAACAACAACTAACGCCCTCAGTGGAAAGTAACAGTAATATTGAAACTTGCACCACCAGCTCTATTCGCTTTATCAGCCTGCCGCATTACCTGCTAAGCAGCTGACCAAAATATGGCCAAATGCTTTGACCATCTGTCACTAAACATGTTAAGAGTTTATCCCTGTATTGGCAGTGAATCTTTTCTTGATGACTCTGAGATGTTTATCATGTCTGTGTAGAGTTTGTAATGAAAGATGGTTTCATCCTAAAGCTGTCATGATCTCAGATGGCAGATGTGTGTTGCTAGGTTATAAGACTGTGTTGAACAACTTACAGTTTCAGAACGGGAAGGATTTGTCCTACCATGTAATTGTGTGCAGAGTTTAGAATACACCTTATAAAGGTTATATCCACGTTCAAAACCTTTGCATTGATGTCATAACTTTGTAAGTAGCTCGTATTACTTACATGGTACATCCTACTTATGACATTTACAAAAAATACCCCATGCATTCCCATAGCCCTGGGAGTCATTTTGCCCAGAAATCAGTCAGTTAATTTCAGCTCATCTTCCTGTAACTGCACTGTAAAAGCTTTCAGAGTTCTAGGCGAAGCTGATATTTTTTTGGTTCTTTTGCGGTTCATAAGAACTGACTCTCTTGTCTCTCTTGTGTCTAACAGTGTGTTTGTGTGGAAATGCCTGTAAGAATCCACCATCCTGCATACTGCAGCTACCCCCACCTCCGCGCCCCCCCCCCACCTCACCCTCGCCCTGATGGGAAGCAAGAGGAATCCCAAAGCCTCAAGTGTCTGGCTGCTACCAACCTGTTACTGAAATGCTGCAAATTACACATTCTTAACGCCCAAGGAGGATGCTGGAGGCAGTGGTGTGAGAAGTGGGATGGAGGGGCTGAGCAACAAGCTTCTCCAAGACCACTTAGCACCTTCACTGTCCTGAACACAGGCCAAAATCTGTACTCTGTACTCTGTACATGCTGGAACGGCAAGTGTTAACTGCTGCTTGGAAGGAAATGCTCGTCTTGCCACAGAAAAAAGGGTGTTTTTCTCACCGGCCTCCAAAAAAAAAAAATAATAAGCGTTTGTGTTTACATTCTCATCCGTTTTCCATGAAGGAAGTGGCAGGAAAAAAAAGTGTAATGCCAACTTTTTATTTAATTTAAACCTTGTAATCAAGGCATTAAGAACATACAGAACAAAATAGTTTCCATTCAATTTTACAAAAGCCTTTTTTTCTTTTTTTATTGTCAAGACATACATAAGTGCCTTTATGAGATTTTGATATGATCTAGTTGTGTTCTTTCACGATTCAAGTTGTTTTGTACACTTCTGGTGCTATTAGATTGTAAATCGAGGGCTCTCAATAGTGTTCATCTTATTAATTTGATATGCAGGAAAGGGGACTGTGTTTGCATTTTTTAGCACATTAAACTTGGTCATTACTCGGTCATCACATGGCATCTTCTGACGGCTCTTCCTCTCGGAGATACCCAAATGCCACTCTGAAAGCTCAGGAGCCGATCCAGGCACTAGTACTGTAATTTAAAAAAAAAAATAAATAAAAACCATGGATATTTTTGTTACTGCACAATTTATTTTCATGTTGAATTTAAAAAATATATATATATAAAAAGACGATGTATTCTAGAGTCACGCAATATGTTGGTCTGATCAGAAAGACTGATCATGCTATGGGCTCAGATTCCGATGTTGCCACGGCAACCTTCAGCATCCTTTGTTTCAGAAAGCTTCCTACACGTGTAATTAACTAGAGGGTGGAGGGTGGGGGGTGGGGGGGTAGCAAAGGATGTCTTCTGCTGACTTTGAGCCACAACACAAGGTGGAGAGGGTGTGGGGGGGGATACCTGCTACACCAAAGCTGACTATGCAGTCTGTGCACCACTGACCCCCCCACGAACATGTCCTCCTCTGTCTCCCGCCTAGCCATGCTGTCAGCCACTGTCTGTGACTTGTACCGCAATGTCCGACTCAATCTTACTGTAATGTTTAGCTTTCAGTGTGCCAGCAATAGTACCTATATCGTGTGTCCGTAATGAATATTGATCTTTGTCCCGTTTATACATTCTTTTGTAATTTTTTGTACATTTTTTTTGTCCAATTGTCTAGATAACTTGTTTCAAATAATTGTATCATATTGTAAATTAGAGAAATTTGCTCAATGCATGAAATTTATTTTTCAACAACTCCAAATGACATTGTTGTGAAGTTGCGATGAATGAGGCCAGATTTTATCCGTATGAATGACAAGCCACAGTTTTGTTTTTATACAAATTGATGTAATGAATGTGTGAAAAGGTAAATGTTCTATATATATTGGGAGATTGTGTAAAAAAATAATAAATTAAAAAGTTAAATTATTTTTCCCAATGTTCTGTGTTACTAAAAAAAGACAAGAAAATGACCTCTGGTAGAGAAGCCCAGCCCTTGATTAGTGGCATCAGTAACAGACTCGCGAGCGGCTCAGTAAAGATGCCTGTTCTGAGCAGAGGCTGCGACCTGCAGCCTGGCTTTGAGCTCGGCCACGTCATGTTGACAGCGACCAGAAACACCCAGCTGAGGAACTGGCTTCCCCCTGGGGGGGGGTAGGGGTGGGGATGTTGGTCAGGATTCCTCGTCACACCGCCCTCTGGACATACTTTTGACAGATTCTGGCACGGTTGAGCTGCTCGGGTGACATCGCCTGTCCTCAGTTCGGCATTCACGTGTTTCGCAGAATTTCATTCGCCGCACGTTGCAGGGGAGCAGAGGCTGCAGTGAGATGAGCCTAATGTACAAAAGTTTGAGAGGAAAAAAAAAAAATGCTTCAAAAAACACAAAACTGGACTAGCCCTCTGAGACCCCGCTTATATCAGCAGAGAGCCGCTCACAAGGTGCTGCCTTGCTAAATTACTGAACTGTCAGATCAAACGAGATCAAGTTACATTACATTACATGATTGGCATTTAGCAGATGCTCTTTTCCAGACCTGAGCTTATTTACAGAGGCAACTGTAGGTTAAGTACCTTGCCCAAGGGTACAGCAGCAGTGCCCCAGCAGGGAATCGAACGGGCAACCTTTTGGTTACAAGTCCTGCTCAACCACTACACTACACTGCTGCTACACTACAATTATAATGTAATTGAGTTTTTGGAGCTGTATTTGCGCCAAAATCAGGCTGCCACCTGTAGTCTCCTCTCACTCTAGCACTATGGTAACATGATGGACCAATCCCAGAGCGCCACTTTTTTGTCTATAAGCTTTATTGGTATTTTGTTTACATCTCACAATGCATTCCACAGACATTTCTCAGCAGAATTCATCACAATTGTATGAAGTATCATTCACAATTACTTGCAGAACAAACAAATGCTTGACGTTTTTTTTTTTTTTTTCCAAGTTACATAGTTTTGCAGCTTTTAGATATTGGGTCCACAGAAAGACAGCAGGGTTTGTTGTTTTTTTTTTTTCTTCTTCTTCACAAAGTCGATGTCTGTAAACGTGTTCTTCCAGAGTTTTAACGAGGCAGCTGCGATGAGGTGAACGTGGCGTAGTAAATGTTCTTTTACTGCAGAATTACTAGATGTTCCTATACAGAAGCATGAAGTGCTATGGAGCATCTCTCAGCTGGCTTCAGAAACGAAACGTGGAGCACTGCGGAGCTGGTGAACAAAGCTAGAAGCTCTTTGTGAAACACTACATAGTCAAATCGATAAAACAGTAAAATCACAATACCACTATGTTTTATCATACCAAAAAAAAAAAAAAAAAAAAATTCAGCATAGGTACTCAGTTCTTGCATCAATGGTACCATTTAATTTTGTACTTTTTTCCCCTCTTAAAAAAAAAAAACAAAACAAAAAAAAAAAAATGCCACCAACCTTCATGTCAGACTGAACAAACCGTGGGTGAAAATAATAATAATAATAGTAGTAATTATAATAAATGACCCAGCTCCTTCCACAGCATGATTTCCTAATAAACTCAAGACTGGCCCAGACAGAGCAAACTCCGTCACCTTTTGCTCCTTTTCGCAGGATTATTATTCTTCTTCTTCTTCTTCCTTCTAAAGACAAACCAGTGACTTAAACAAGATAAATACAATTTCAGATTTCTTCATATATGTAGTGGCGCATGATAACTGTGAGCTGGTGGAAACCCCTCCCCCACCCTGTGACTGGTTAACAGAGAGATCAGTTTACCCACGACACTAGAGAACTGCTAAACTGGAAAGAGATGTGAAAATCAGGACTGCGGTGTGGAGGGTGTCCACCCCCCCCACACCCCCAGCCCCCCCGGTAGCCCTCCCCCCCGCTTCCCCCACGCCGGCTGCTCCTTAGTCGGCTTTGCGCTTCATCCCTGGAACCTTGGCCTGGATCCTACGGCAGGAGATGAGAGAGAGGAATAGCACAGACTTAAACTGTGATACACAGACGTTTCTGCGTGTTTCAGTGTAGGCTACAGTCACATCTAAAAAGCTTACCCATCCTATCAGAGAACCATAGAAAACCACCCTGCTACTTTTAAGTTTTTTTAAGCAGTAGACATAGAAGTTAACCCATTTGCCATCTGGTCACTAATTTAAAGAAGTGAAACATTTTTAAAAAATCACTTCTGAACATGTTATGTTCATATTTGACCTTTGACATAACCCCAGATGATATGTCAAACCACTGGCAGATTCATCTCAGGACCAAACTGGATATAAAAGGTTAAGCAGAAGGCCCACATTACTACAAGATGCAACTTCTGTCCACTCCGTAACACATCTGAATGACATACTTACTTTCCAACAACATCTTTGATTTGGTTTTTCACAAGTGCCACGTAATGGTCAATTTGCGTCTGGAAGAAAGAAATCGGAAGATAAGGCAAAGCTAAAAACCAGAAAGAACTAAATTTGCAGGTCACCATTCCACAGTGATCAACAGTACCCCAAATATAACCTTATCAGCAACTCCGAACCCAGAATTCCTGTGTTAATCTTAGTGCTGGACTTGCTTTGAACCAATTAATCTCATTAGAACGTCTTTGCTTACTAAATAAGCACAGGCTTCCAGGTAAACGCGAAACAGTCTAGGTACATACCTGGTTCTTTTCATAAATAACTGGGCAGCTGAACACTCCAACCAGAGCTACGGAACAAGGAAAGGTTGTTTAATATTTAGTGATCAACCCAACATTATAGTCACCACGTAGAATGTGACCCAAACAAAATACACACACAACCATTTATACACAGAAAGAAAGGCTGGAGCGAACATAGCATCTCAATATCTGGTCATAATATAGAATATCTGTGCAGAGGTCAGGTCAATTCTACATCCCACCTCAATCTCAAACGGGATTACAATATTACAGTGCTAACCTCTCACATCGCTTATAATATTACACTGCTAAAATCGTGCAAGGAGATGCAGGCTATATTACAGTGTGCAGATCTTAGAAGGAAGGGAAGGCTTATAATATTACAGTGCTGAACATTTACAAAAAAAGGAGGGCTTATAATATTAGTGTTGAACTCTTGAAAAGCGGAAACGGGCTGAATTGGGCAAGTTTGCAATCGGCTTCACTCCAGGTGTAGTGTTCAGTGTTACCAAGACAACAACGCCACCCAGCATTTCAGAATAAGAGGAAGTTCCAAACCGACATTGCCCTCCTCTGTCACAAAGGAACTGAGATCACGTGAACTGCATTTGAAATTACTACTAAATTACTGGAGCTGGCAAACAATCCTGTTCTTGATTGGACTTCAAAGGTTTCAGCAAACGGAGAAACACTGTGGGAAAAGGTAGACACTTACCCAAGATGAGGAGAGTCAGACCATTGAACAAGGCACCAACATAGGTCAGGATCCACATCACCACTGCAAACTGCAGGGGGGGGGGGGAAACAGAGGGAGACACAGGGTTACCATCACTGCTACCTGTAAACCAGTAGATGAGACCAGGTTTTCACAAAACTGAAGCAGCATGATTCTCAGGACCAGCCAGATACTCCTTACTGCATGGGGAAGCCATCAGCACAGGACAGCCTGTGTATAATAAAATGACTAATATTTCATCCCTATCAGCTGAGCCTTCTGTCACTTCCTGCAGAGCCCCCCAGACCAAACAAATGTCAATGAATATCAACATCTGTAATTTATGGAATGTTTTAAGGGTCGTCTTCTTGAATATTGATGAGACAGAATATAACTCTCGCATTTAAAATTGTACAGGTCAAAACCTGAGATTTCAAGATTTCAAAACCTGACCCCAAGATTTCAAAACCTGATGAATTTAACTAATTAGTGACCTCATGGCCGAACATTCAAACATCTGAATAAGTGATGTTTCATCTCAAATAAAAGTGCTCCAGTTTTCTGAACTTATGTACAGTGATATTCTGAAAGGAGAGTATTTTTTCATTTTGCAGTGTAGGCCAGCTTATCTGTGGTACCTAATCTAAGTTGAGGCTTCCCCCCCCCCCCCCCCCCACACTGTTGACAGTTAAGAACGTCAAACCCACCAGCTGGTTATTTACAGAGGTGGGTGCCAGCAGCCAGAGTTGCCATGTGCTGGTTCCACACAGTGACCGCCCTGCTCGCCTCATGAATATTCATGAGCTGAATATGGTCTGAGGACAAGCGAGGGGGCGGAGCAGACCAAACTGCAGAGCTGGTCTGAAGAGGCATTTAAAAGTGATGTCATTTCAAGTGCTAGGTTTTTTTTTTTTGCACCTTGGATCATATTTAAGAGCCAGAAAGGTAGCCTGTATTAAAATGGATATTTGGATTAAAAAAAGGCATCATCAAACTACAGCTAACTGCCCTAATTATCATTTTGATTGGATGGGTTTTTTGGCATAGGTTCAGCTGTGAATTTTAAACTGCGGCTCTGCACGTGATACCAAAAGATACGTTTCAATCACAGAGCCAGATGCCGTCCCCAGCTGCTGTCCTGACGCCGAGAGATGCCTCATTCTGCAGCAGATATTCACCTGCTCTCTCCCGCCTTACTGCATTACAGCAGTGTACAGCAGCAAACCCCTCCTGCTAGCTCTCCCACTGCAGGCCGCCTCAGGCCTGTCACCACCACCCATCCGGGATGCACACAGACCAGCCTCCTCCCGGCGCTAAAGATACCCTCCTATCAGCGCATCTGCCTCCAGACCGGGTTATTTCTGCATATGGCTGCACTCCAGACCCCGAAAAGGGCCCAGCGGGTTCCAGAGACAGGCCGTTATCCCCCAGCCCAAACCCCGCCCCCCTCGCTCCTTACACGGCCACTTCCTGCTCTGCAGTGTGTCATGTGACCGCTGTTTGCAGGGGGGCCGAAGCTTTGGAGACCGAGTGTCAGTCTGGCTGTACTTGGAGGGCCACAGAAAATTTTAAAAATCAGCTAATATGAAATTAAATTCAGTCCAAACCAGACATTTTTATTTACTGTGTATTTAGAATGTGCACTCTCACTCTCACTTAAGACAGTACTTACTCATACCGATAAACACATTATTCTCATGTTATGAGTAGGACAGAATCCTTAGTTGTATAATTAACAAGTGAACTTATTATCACCAGTAACATCAAGAACAAAAGTAGCCTAGTACTGAACTTCACCAAAAGGCTTGAATAAAGTTTCATAACTTCCTCCCACTGGAAAGGGGTTTTATCACAGTCTTGGGGATTTTGCACAATGTACATGCAACAACAAAAAAATTCCTTGACATTGCAAAATGTTATCTAGCTTGCCATTTGCGCCAGCGAGCCACTTTCTGACAAAACTGACATTAGCGTAAAGCTGGAGTTCAGTTCCCTCGGTATCCAATGTTAGTGTAATCTCCACATTTGGTTTCATTTCAGATAAAGTTTTACTGATAAAACCGATACAGGTCTTCACTCTTTCCCGCTGATCTCCACTGACTGCACTCAGGGTGCTAGCTCATGATTAGCACAGTCGCTGTGACATGAGGTTTTAAAGATACAATCACATTTAAAACCACAAACTAGCTATCTAGATAAAAATTGAAAACTAGCTGGCTAGCTACCCGTGTCTGAGCGAAGTCAACATGGCAGCTAACGCACGCTGGTTGCTAGGTGCAAGCATTTTTTGAAAAGGCACAATGAGTGCGTTTTAGCTGAATATAGGCTTTAGCACATAGGCTTTGGATGACTGAGTAATGCCTGATTATGCCTTGTTTATACTAACTGGACAGGGCTTTACCAGGCCTAGGGTAGAGTGGATGATGTCATCAGCAGTGCATCCACTGCAGACGCACTAAGCAGATGGTTAGTCCCGCTAGCAGCCTCTCTCAGATTCAGGGTTCGAGAGATTACTTCCTCTCACACAGAAAAAAGGTCTTGTAAAATACTAATTCCTATTATTACGACTGTTATTGTTATAGTTTGGTATTACTACTATGGATACACACACGCACATGCACGCACGACGTGCAGGCATGGGCACACTGACATCACACACACACACACACACACACACTCTCTTCACCTCACACTACCTCAACCAACACACAATACAGACACGCCGCGTCTTTCAAAGGAAGGAATATAACGCAGACTTGAGCATGGTAATCCAGAGATAAACCGTCCAGAGGAGCTGCTCGACACCCATGCTTCTAAAGCCAACCCAATGTCAACACCGTTCTATTCTTAGAACCGGGTCCTCTGTGAGAGACGAGCCTTTTGTGCTTAACGAATATGGTTCAGTGGGCTGTGAGCGTGTCATACTTGGACAGCAAGCCCTTGAGGGAAACGGGAGCCTTTTCTGTGTCAGTGCTGAGGACTCAGGCCACAGATAAAACAAAGGGCCTGCTGGGTAAATCAGGTCAGAGAGGAGACACTCAACAGCAGCATCAGACAGCGCTACACACAGCGCAGAGACAGACTCATCTCACATCAGCACTGCGGGAAACACAGAACAGAGAGGGTTTCGCATCAAAGGAATCTGCACTATCCCTGTGCCCGAAGGGGCTCGGCACAGGGATAAATCATTCTCTGCATACTGTGACTTGGACAAATAAAGATACTGAGATCTTTTTTTTGAGATCATAAAACCAACTGCTCTTACTGCAAACAGGGTTTATCACTTCAATCCATCAATTTGTCTTCTAACGACACTGTCCCCTAGAGGGTTGCCACGGCAGCCAAAAATGACAGGGCACAGACGCAACGCAGGACCACACCCTGCAGATTGCACACACGGACGCACCCAAACGGGAGCAGATACACACACACACACGCTCGCGCACACTCGCGCACAAACTCACAGGAAAATGTCAACCAGCACATTGAGCACGTGTTTGGACCATGAGAGGAAACCAGAGTAGCTGCTCAAAAGTGAAAAGAACACGGGGGGACGATGTGAATCCCACAACCCAGCACTCCGCAGCTATGAGGCAACCAGGCTACATTCTGCAACACTTCTGCAATCTTAATATGAGCACAGGTCAGGAATCTCACAGTCGTGAGCCGTTCAGAGTTCACTGCTGCGATTGCATCAATGATCTACCAAACCTCCTCCCATCAGACCTCTTACAGTGGATGTGTGTAAACCTGGAGCTACGTGCTGCACTCCCTGTGTTCTGTCCGATGTCTCTCTGAGCTATAAAGAGGCAGTCACGTTCGGTATGCTAACAGACTCATAGTGGGGAACTCCAGAGCATTCTGGATCATCGCTGACAGAGGCTGCAGAGGGCACGGCTTCGGCAGGACTTCCCTACACAAGATCACCCCGGAAACACGTCAGCCTCTGCTCCTGATACTGTCCCGAGTCAACCCATCACACCCTCTGGCCCAATCACTGCTCCCAAACTAACAGGAAGCTTCAGCATTTGGCAGTTAAAGTCTTCCATAATGTGGCCATTCTGTCCATTACACATAAAAGAAACTAAAGGGTATTTCAGAGGGTCTTTAAGGGGATGTTACGTTACATTAGATTACTGTCGTTTAGCAGACGCTCTTATCCACAGGGACTTACATAGGTTGCAGTTTTACCCATTTATAAAGCTGGATATTTACTGAGGCAATTGTGGATTAAGTATGTTGTCCAAGGGTACAACAGTAGTATCCCAGCCAGGACTCAAACCAGTAACGTTTCGGTTACTAGCTCTGCTCCTAACCAAGAAGCCACACTGTTGCCCAGTCTAAACAGCCTAAAGATCAGCAGCAGTACTGTATCTGGCAAACTGACACCAAAACTCTTCACTGAAGCAGCCATGGTTCTGTGGGGGACAGGAAGCGGGGGTGTGTCCACTGTCTCTATGTGTGACTGCAGCGGAGATAGCGAACAGACGACTGTCCATGTGGCCAGAGAAGGGCCCCGTTACCCCCATTACATAGGCACACACTACCCTGCTGTGGGAAGACTCTAATCTTCCAGCTGAGCAAGCAGTGAGACACGGCATAACCCTTACGAGGGGAGAGGGTTTGGCGTCCGCAGCTTCTCACCTTCAGAGAGTCCACCAGGTCCTCCACCAGGAAGAGACGGCGCAGTTCCTTGATGCCGACGTTGAGACGCTCCAGTGCCACGTCACTGTACTTGTGGACCATGTCCTCGGAGAGAGCCACATCGCGATCCAGGTAAACCCTGCGGGGAGGCGGGGGAAATGCACCTTTACACACCTGCTCTGAAAGATCACATTCAATCACCGTTTCACTTTATCCAAGGCAATAAGCAATGCAGCAGCAACGAAAAGACGCCCGCTCACACAAACACGGGCGCGCACACACACACACACACACACACACACACACACACACACACACTTACTGACCATTGGTGCCTGTACTGATAGTGAGGGACTGCATGCTAAAAAACGCAATGCAAAAGGGATTCCATGCTTAATTATTTTCATCACAACACATTTTTCACAATGCCCTGGGAAACTCCGGAATGGCTTCACATGTGTGCTTCCTGAATTGACCTGAAGTCTCCAGAGAGGCAATCTTGCGAATGCAGCACTGCTTGCAATTTTCCATCAGAAAAAAAAAAAAAAGTCCATAAAACTTTGCAGCCACTGAGGCATGAAAAGCCAAACAGTACTTTGGATTATCCTCCGATTAAAATGCCACCAAGTCAATCTTAACTCGTTCTTAGTGAAGTGTTTGCATGTAGCTGCCAAAGTTGGAAGCTCCGTGTTCGCACTATGACCGGGTTATGTAATCCTCTCCCCCTCTTACACTCTGAGCACACATTGGAAGGAATTCTCATGTGTCGTGTGTCTAAGGGGAGATCCAGTTTCAGAGTAAGATTTCACAGCGCAGAGAACCTCTCATCACACACAGGCAGACCTGCACGATGAGTAAATGTAGGACTTTAGCATCATATTACAGAACCGCTGCTAACCGTGCTGGGGAAAAATGTCAAGTACATTTACCTTCTGACCGTGATCAAACAGCACTGAGCAAACAGTGTTGACTTATGTACCAACACTAACACAAACACTTGACAGGCTGACCGTCAGTCTCAGAACAGGTTGCAATGATCTGTGCTGCTCTCCTTACGCTAACAAGCCATACTGCCTGATCCTAACAAAAAAGGTTAAGATTATGTTATTTATCAACTTCTGATCTCTGTCTAATGTAACCCACCACTCACCAACCTTGTATTTCTTATCTTATTAAAAGGGAGAATTATTTGCTTTTTGGGTAAACTAATTCACAATCAAAAGAGGCCTTGGGTTGGGACAATAGAGTGCCAGAAGAAATCAGTGATGGGAGAGTGAGGCATCATGAACCACAAAACAGGTGGAGAACATCATGCATAATCAGTGAGTCACAAATATGAACAAATCATGAAACTTTAACACAGAGAGCAAAAGCTCGATTGGTTAATGAGTCACCGACGTGATGGAATCACAGTTCTTTAATAGCAAACTTGGTTCATGAATCACCGATTGGTGCATATGGCAGTTTTATTCGTGAAGGTGGTCACGAAGCCTCCTTTTCCCATCCCCGTGAGAAACCCAGGCTACAGGCACAGAGAGAGGATGAGGGTGTGTGAGGGCGTGACAGGGTGCGGTAGGGCGCGGGAGGGCGGGGAGCCTTACTTGAAGGGGTGCCCCTCGTCGGACTTCTGCACAGCCTGGAGGATGCCCTTATATATCCGGAAGGTGATGGTGACGGAGAGGAGAGCCAGCGCCACGTAGGAGCAGACGCTGACGATGCTGCACACCGTCAGGGAGAGCAGCAGGAAGAGGCTGGCGCCAAACACCACGCCTGTCGTCTTAATGTCACGCCAGTACAGGAGGTCCACCACTAGGGGGAGAAAGAGAGGGTGACAACGCTGCCGGGGGGGGGGGGGGGCATGCAGGGTACAAACTCCTGACAAGCTCTGATATGATGGTGATTGGGGGGGTGATGATGAGTGAAACACAAACCAATGAAAATGGCAATTTGCTGTACCGTGGCACAGCCTAGAATTCTTATCTCATTGGCACAACAGAAACACCTCTTTTTCCCTCTATAGTCACTTCTATCCCGTCTCAGCTGGGAAGCAAAAGTATAATATCCATTAAGGTACGATAACCAAACCCATCTGAAACCACTGACACCATTTTCATAGGTACGGACACGCACAAACTCTGCTAGGCTGGACTGACACCTGTGAGATCCATCACTGACAGACTAGGTACCACCTTGACAAACAGCAACATTGGGTGTCCCCCCTCTAAAGCCAAATCATGGGGTCATGAAACTGAACTTACCACCCTAGCAGACCAGAATACAGCTGCACCTGCTGCAGGCTAACCTTCAGGCCACAAGTTCACCCTTCACAGTGGCTGTGCATAGCTGCGGCTTATACAAAGCTGAATGTATAGCTACAATAAGCAATGCCCCTTTTTAATAATCCATAAGCAGTCTGAAAAAGCAGGGTTTACTTCCTGACGCACGGGAGACAGAACTCCCTCCAGATTGAATTTCATCATTCTCATTCCTCATAGGTCAGACTAAGATTAGGGGTGCAAGAGAATCTGAGTTTCCTTCCAAGTCGCACATCTTTTCCACACAGAAGAGACTCTTCAAACAAAGGGTAAACACGGTCCCCAGTTCTCCATCACGGAGCATGAGCGTTTGGGAGCCCCATGCTGAACAGTATTTTAAAAACATTTGCCTGTGCAGCTCGTCGGCCATTCCTGCTTTGCATGATCTGAACGTTATAGCGATTTACCTTTTAAATGACATACTGTACTACACCATTTCAAAACGCTTTCTCGTGATTAATGGATGTGAACTGTCTGAAAAGCAGAAAAAACCGTGGAAATAAAGAGACATTTGTGGTAGTTTTTCCCCCAAACAGGGAAAACAATTTGTTCCACTCAAAAAACTACAGCTGCCACTGTGGTGCAAATTCATAAATGACACACGTAATTCACCAAAACCTTAGGATTTCCACACTCCATTTTCAAGATTTCCAATTTCATGAACTACAAATCAACAACGTTCATCGACAATACGCACTAGCAACCATTACCCAGGTACCACCTTGCTCGCTAGCCAGCTAGTCAATTAACTGCTCTGGTGCCAGGGTAACCGAAATGACACTTGCTAATGCGTTTGCTCTGGACATTACGTTTGAAACCCAGCCACTCCGTGTATATATGGCTATAACTCGTGCATGTACAGCGGGCCTTTGTCAACGGTAAAATAAACGTAGGTAAAGGAGACCTCCCTCATTCCAAACGTGGCTGTCTACATTTGGTAAGCATGAACTAGCAACTGGCTCAGCTAAAAATAGCTTAAGTATTATCAGCCGTGACTTACGCGCTTGCCTCATCCAATTACAACCCTTTTCTAATCAAGCCCGTTTTCTTATCAAGACATGTTATATTTACGATTTCTACAGAGAGAGATTCCTCTATCGCGCCCGCATGGCTGTCAACGCCAGCCCCTTGCTGTCGCACAACACGCTGGGTCTGTCTGGCTATCCTCCCCCTTTCTAATCGGGCCTCTATGTTCGGCGCAGCGCGGCGCAAACGCCCCGATCTCAAAGCCCTCAAATCGAGCCGACCTCACACTCCGACGCGATAACAATGTCTCTCGCACGGCGACCCGAACAGCAGCAGCAAATCGTACCACGACAGGAAACGGAGAAAAGCGAAAGATAAAGGACTAACCCAGTTTGGCATCCATCTTGTGCCTGCTTTCGAGCAGCAGCTCCGAGCGCAGCTGAGAGAAAAAGGGGGGAGGTTTTTCACTTCCTGCTAGGTCAATTGGAGGTCTTCTGATATATCGCTACGCAATTCTGTCCGGCGCTTCTGACTCGTCCAAGTCTGCTGGTCTATTTTCTTTCCTCTCCGGTATTACTCGTCGATGTGAACGCTGTTAAACGAGTGCCAACGACAATGGGTTTGTTTCCTCCACGGTGCGCGAAACACAAACGACTCAAGCGACAGAAGCTCTAGAAATTCCTGTTATGTCATTCAAACCCCGATCTCGGTCCGTTCCAATCGCATCTAATACCCTGCTAATATTTAAAATAATAACTTCACTGCCACTAAAGTTCAGAATTCTTAATCATGACACAAATAAATATGTGAAATATCTTAAATAAACCTGACAAAATCTCAGAAGGCTGCAATGCACCTCCACCAGAAGCTATTGCATGTTTTGCCCTTAAAAATCTAAAATGTAATAAAGCAACTACATCCTGTATTTCACAACGCAATCAGGTCTCCAGCATCGGCAGTAAATCGAGAAGAATGTTGCATTACTAAATGGAAAAAAAAACCCCTAAACTTGGCACATTCAGCTTTGACGCTGTTGACGCGGCTGTTGTATGGTGCAACTGTCGCAGAATGTTATTAATGCAAGCGCTAAGATATTACAAAAGTCTGAGGATAAATCTATACTAAGCAAAATAAAATATTGTACTTCTACGGGTCTGTCTGATAACGCGCAGGAAAGGCTTAAGACGGGGGAAGGGCAACTGCGCGCTCATTAACCTGCGACTGGCGCATGAACGTGAACGAGTAAATGACAGCGCATTGGCTACTGACTTAATTCATATGTCTGACTGAAAAAGTGTGGACTTCTTGTCGCAGTTGCTAACTGAAATAGGGATTGGCGCTTTCTTTCAGTTCACTGCGCAAAACTGTGCGGCTTCTTATATTAAAGTAGCACTGCATTCTTTTCCAGCAAGTAGGGGAACATTATGTACAAATACGCACGCAGCCGTCGATTGAAAGGCCGAGAGAAGAAGCACGGCAAAGTAAATTTATGTTCAAGTAAATAAAACCTGGAAACTGGGGGGGCATGGCCGAGGCTGCATACAGAGATCCGATTGGCCAATCCAGTAAGATTCACAATACACCCCACTGAATTTTGTGGGTCAAAGGTAACCAGCGGAAATTTGAGGCCTCTTGCAGGCTGAGTGCTGGGAAAGTGGTGGTGGAACACCCCCACCTCCCAAACACATGCGCACGTGAACACACGCACACACACAAACGCACGCACTCATAGACAGGCACAAAGCTGCAGGGCTACTTACTTTGCCATGTCTAATCTGCCATGCCCAAATCCTGTATCAGATTAGGCAGAAATCCAAGGCACACCTAACTGCAGCCAATCTCTCCTACACGACACACAGGGGAGAACTTCCCTACTCTCACCTTTCAGTCCCGCGTTCTTTGTGCTGTCATCTTTTGTTACGTAACCTGAGGGGGGAGCCGACCCCTGACCCCATCATTTTCCAGCAAGCGCCCTCTTTGTTGCGGTGTGCAACCTGGGACGCCTCACGGCAAACACAGCACTCGAGACAAGCAGCGGCATTGGGCCGTGAACCTGCGTCCCTCTGGTGTCCCTCAGATCGCATTCGGGAGAGCCCACTGCTAACGCCTTTCACCATATCTGATCCTGCGCTATACTGTGTGCGGGCCATGGAGAAATCACCATGTTTTGTTGTACGAGTTACACACACTGAAGCTGTATATTCATATGTATGCGATATGCAAGGCTCCAGTGTTACTACCGTTAATCTGAGAGGGAGCGGAGCAGTGCCTGGCGTTCATGTTTTATGTATTCACTTGAGACACAAGAGTTTAAAGGCTGGTGGGAACCAGCAGGGCTTTCTGGACATCTGCGGTAGTGTGTTACCAGTATTTTTAGGGTTTTTACTAGGATTGTTGCTACAGTTTTTGACAAATTAAGTTCTTTGAACAAAAAAAGCGGTAGAAGGAGACACTAAGCACAACAGGCACACTACCCTGAAACGGCCTTGCGCCTGCAGGTACGCCTCAGTCCAGAGCGCTGTGCTGCAACGTTCTGCCCCTTCTGCGGGGTGTCCTTACTCCTCAGAGCAGAGCGAGTGGCTCTGGAAATTATTCAGCTGGCAGGACTGCAGCGAGCCCCAACTCTGCTGCCTCCGAGTCGCCCCCTCGTACCGCCCGCAACTCCCAGAGCCACGCACTGACAGCCGGTGATAAAGCCCCTCTGACGACCGCTTCACCCGAAACTCCAACAAAGCCACCAACTCACTCCCCATGCAATCACATGCACCGCAGCCAACAAAGAGCAACTGTTCACTTCTACCACAACCAGACACACTGTCCTTTTCTCACCGGCATGCTACAGATTATACATTAATTTATTATCTTTTGCAATCTCTGCTCCGTTGGGTTACAATTATCTATTTCCAGCAGTAATCCAATCCAGCCATCATACCGATCTGGAACACTGAGGAGCGTGTCCCTGACCGCTGGTGCCTGTGTGCGGATAATCAGCAGATCTGAGGGGAGAGGACTTAAAGAAGATAAAGGCGAGATACCCTGTTCTCTCCAGTGTTTGGGAGGCCGGCTGTCCATGGTGTCGCGCTCAGCTGAGGGGGATCAGAGAGGCATTCCAGAGGGCGGCCCCGAGTCGGTGCGCGATGGCGGCGGGCGGACAGGAGGGTGAGGTGCAGCGGACTCACGGCACCACGGAGACGGCGGAGGAGGTGCGGAGACTGCAGCTGAGCGCAGGGGTGGCTGCTACTGCGGGCTGGGGTCAGCTGACTGTCTGCTGGCAGCAGCCGGGAGCTCAGTGACGCAGCGACTGGAAGCCTCCCCACGCACACACAAACACACACGCGCACTCACGTACGCACACACACACACACACACACACTAGAACGAACACACCCACATGCGCGCTTGGGGAAAACTGCTCGTAGTAATCATTCCCCGGGCTCCAGTGGCGCCGTCTGAATTTTAACCTGAGCTCAAAGCGCTGCCGCTTTCCCAAACAAAACCAGTTTTCCGCAGATCCACACAGCAGGTGCGCAGGGAGGGGAGTCAGTGTGTGTGCGTGTATGACACAAAGCCACATGCCTACCTTAATCTTAACTGGCTTAATCGTGTGCCTGCATTAAAACCGTCGCTTACTGCAGTAACAGTGCTGCATTGGTGCAATGCTGCATGCAGTATCTTAACCATCAGAACGTAAAATTTCTCCTGTTTATAAATGCTGCAGTACCTTTATGCAGCAATACCTCTTCGAGAAGAGGGATTTGGCACAGCAAAGTGATTAAGACATCTACGGGTTCTAATTCCGTACAACAGACGTGATCATAGACAAAACACCGTGGCCGCTCTCAGGCAATGGGGCCAAAATTAAGGAGGGGGGGTCAAATCTGATTGGCTGAAAGACTAGCGGGTGTGCTGACGGGACTCTTGTGTGCTAAAACTGTGGATAAGGAATACACCTGGATAATGAGACACCTGCCAGTGGAAAAACTGACATAATGGATTGTAAGGCAAACGTAAACATGGAGGTTCGGTGCTGCTGATTGGATAGAGCAAAGAGCAGCACAAGCAGGGATGTTCCAGGCATTGCCACGCGATCAGTGTGAAGTAATGGCTCCTATAGACAGGATTAGATTATCATTCTAATAACCACAAGCATTAATTCTCCTGATCACATCTGTTTAGAGTGCCATTCTAACAACCACAAACATAAAAACATCTGTTTAAATTACCATTCTGTGAAAATAGCACAAGGGGATATTCCTCCATCAAAGCTTTCTCAACAGATCAGAACTGAGAATTTAATGGGAAGATGCCCAGCCAATTTCTCCATTCATGTTATTAGATAAATATTTTCATCTGGTTCAATAACAGAACTAGCATACCTTACTACTCTAGGGTGCTTTGTGTCCTTCACACAACTATTCCATTTTTTTTACTAGTCTTTCTCGCAAGAAAGTCACAATTTATAAAAATTAACGAGAAGGGCAGACTACCACTACTCAGTGTACCCCCATATCCTTATATCAACATCTGAACATTTAAACTATTCTCTGCTGAAGAATTTTATTAATGATTGTCCTATACTATAGGCATTTTAGGTTTGACACCTCCCCGTTAAGGCAACGATAGTGTTATTACGAAGTTAAATTAAGGAGGCCTCTCGAGAATAATGTGGACCTGCACAACAGGAGACAACAGGAAAATGGGCTTGGTGCACATTTGCGCACAGCCCACTAGATGGCAACAGATTAACACCAATTCCCAAATGGCTGGCTAACAGGATTCTCTCCCCATTCACAAACTGAGCTCCCTCAGTCTTGTCATGGCTTCAATGTACATAATTTCATTGGTACTTTTTACGGTTTTATTTATAGATACATGGCAAATTTCACAATTTTTGCTTTAGTTCTGATTCAAAGAGCTGAAGTGGTCTCACCGTCAGCCTGCATTTCATTTCAGCTGTACTGTTTTAGACTCTAAAAGAGTTTTATTTTTAGACAGTGAATTTCACAATTTTTGCTTCAGTTCTGATTCAAAGAGCTGAGAGCGTCTCACTGACAGCTGTGGGACCTCTTATGTGCCTGGAACAGAAGTGTCTTTCGACCACCCTAAACAGGGACAAAGGTCACCTACTGAGTGTGCAGAGAAGACACAAGCACAGTGACATCTGACAACGCACCAACAGCCAGTCACCGCAGTGCGTTGTAAAAAAATTCCCGCAATCTAAGTTACGGTGTATGGCACACGAGATATGACAAGGATCGAGATGCTTCTTTCGCAGATTTGGACAGCACGGCGTTTAAGGCAGGCCACACGAATGAAGCAACACGTTCGATAAGCTATCTGCGCTCAGAGGGCCAGCGCTACAACACGCCAGCGTGGAGGCCTCTGATGTACCCTCTCCCTGTGAACCCCCTCGGCCCGCCCCGCTGCTGGGGTCTCTCGTTTCACACCTGACAGAAGAGCCCCCCCAGAGCCTGCAGACCTCAGCACATGCCTCCTTCTGTGGGGGGGGGAGACGGCCTACAGTGAGGGGCTTCTCCGATTTTACCGCCTTCCTTTTTAATTGAAACGCAGATTAATTTCTGTGATACAATAACGCATTACCTACACGTCTAACGGGTTCCCTGAAGTGACAAAGCTGTGCCGAACGTGTCCGTTTGGTGGCGGGAACTCCATGGGCTGCAAGTCGTTTTCAGACAGGGCATGGCCCCCCTGGAGACAGCCTTCTAAAAGCAGGTCTCTGCAGTTTACTGCCAGACCCCAGCAGGCCCTGGGGAAGTCTAATAAGGGACATCCTGGATGCAAAGGACCCTGGGGTATTAAAACAGAGCTAACCCAGACAAACAAAATGAAGCTCCATTTAGATCTACAGCCAGTCTGGCATCGTTAAGTGGACATCACAGCCTGGCATAACCCAGTTTTCATAACCCTGGAGGAACCTCTAGAGAAGGCTACTGCAAACAGCAGTGACAGAGAAAACCTCAAATTCATATTTTCAGCGAATCTAATTCCACTGGGCAAATACAGCTAACAAATCAGAAGTGATATGAAAAACGCCTTGATCTCAAACAAACAGGCTAAGCCTTAACACGTTTATGTATGCGTGTGCGTGTGTGTTCTGAAGTACTGCTCACAAAGTAATCTGCTTCCTTTGATTTTAGAAGTTCAGCGTCTTCTACACCATTTTTAAACAGAGAAAGTAAAATAGCGGCTGGATTATTCATGCTGGTCCCCTCTGAGCACTAAGCTGAAGGTGGGGTGACCAGACGGCCAGTGGCAAGCCACGGTGGGGGTCACACCCTCATATCCTTACTGCAAACACCCCAACACTCTCCTCAGCCAGGAAGTCCCAGTTAGTTTCTGAGAACACCGTGCCTAGAACAAAGGGTGTGTCCAAGTACACAGTGCAAGCAGGCCCGTTTCCATACCCCGGGCAAGTCAATAGCACTGCAGTGCAGCACAAAGACAGACCTGGAACCAGTAGGCAGAGGGTTCAATCTGTGTTGTGACACCGCTAACATATCCTGGTGCATCCTGAATTTCAAAACATGCCCGGCTGTATAAAAGGATAATAACACTAAATATGTTCCTTTTAAAGTCATTCTAGATTAATTCTTTTGCTTAATGAGAAACAGCATTATGATATTCCTCTGGAATCTTGAGAAAAGGTGGTGGGGGTGTAGCCTGAGAAAAGTATGTCTTTGTACTGGGCATTTCCTTTAGACAGAAGCACAACAACTTTGTGCAAAGAAATCATAGTACACATCGATACAATATGAAGTTAATTCAAAAGAAAACACCCACATTCCTGGTGCTGGTATATTTCATTTAGGACTAATTGTAAGGCTTCAGACTGATATTACGTACATTATATATTCATATACAAACACAGCAGCAACTAAATAATACTTTATAGATGAAAAATAACTTACCCATTTAACAACAATGTTGGAGCTATATTAAAAACAAAAACACTAATTTACACAAATAAGTAAGAACATGAATGGACCCTGGGAGCCAGTGAGGCAGTTATCTTCAGTACTTACCAAAAAGATAACAATATCCTCCAAGATGCAAACAAAAAAACAGGTGCATGATGGGTAAATAATGAGGGAAAAAAAAACAAGGAGGAAGCTAAATGGGAATCTAGACCATTCAACTAGCCACGCACACACACAGACACCCCAATGCAGCAGTTAGTTCACATCCAATTCAAGGGGAACGAAGAAGGATGCAAAGAGAAGGAACTGAAATTAAGAATGGCAAAAAAATTAAGGACATGGAGAAAAGAAAAGCGTGGAACGGAGAGAAATGCTCTTGAGGTGAACGGGATGACCATGTACCAGACTGAAGACCTGTGCTGAGATTACCTGCTCGAGTGCTCAGGTATGGCATGCTGGCAGGTTTAGGGGGTTCCGGATGGGACGTCCCGCTAGCGGCCGTGGGCTTGGTAGCAGGAAGTGGCTCAGGCTCGGATGTGGTAGAATGAGCAAGAGGGGCAGGCGAAAGAGACGGGGTCTCCTGGACCTTCGGCTTGACGTCTTCAGTGGGAGCGACTGGCTTCTCCAGTTCAGACTTGAGCTTCTGAGGTGAGCTCTTGGAAGCAGGCTGGGTCAGGAGAAGGTAGGAGCTCTGATGTGAGCCCACATCCTGCAGCTCTGGCTCTTCGTCCGCCACCAGCTTCCCCTGTCCAAAGTCCGACAACAAGTCACGTTCCGTACCCATATCTTGCGCCTTCGCAAACTTTGAATGGTCCAGGCTTTCCAAGAACTCGTCGATCACACCCTTGGGGGGCCTCTCCACGAATTCGAACTCCTCCGAGGAGGCCTCCGGCTCAGACGTTTCTGCCTCAGGCTCCTCTGGATAGGATCCCCGCACCTCCTTTCCTGGTGCGCTTTTGGTTTCCTCCACACGCTTGCTCTCCATTTCCACCTGGAAGCTTGCTGGATTCTTCCCCATAGCCTCCAAGACGGGCGACAAGGAGTCGGTCATGGGGCTTTCAGAGTCAGAGTCCTCTGCCACAGCACGTTTAGGGGGCGGGCTCGGGGGCAGGTTCATAGACTCTGGACGGTTTGGAGGCTCCGTTTTTTCCATCGGTTTGACCAAATCTTGACCTGAAGACATCCAGTCGTTTTCTTCCTCCTCCACCTGGGAGAGGCCTTTGTCCTTCGTGGTATTCTGAGCCTCCTTCACAAGGTCAAAGGCACCGAAAGCCTTCTCCTGGACTGATTCAGTGTCCTCAACCCTTTTCTTCTCAGCTGCCCGAGCTTCTGTCTCCTCTGCCATCTCCTTCAAGAGCAAGACTTTGGAGTCAAAGTTAAACGGATTGGTGGCCGAATGAGATCCCACCTGAGGTCCGTGACCCGGACTGTGCATGGAATCCGGGCTTCCTTCTGACGACCCCGAATCCAATTTGTCAGGGTTCAAAGGGGACAACTTCAGGATGTCTGGGAGAGAGGGCTGAGCTGAAGATTCCTCAGGCTCCAGGGGCGATGCAGCCAGATTTTTCGAGAGACTGGATGTTTCCATGGCCGAGTCTGAAGCCAACTGGGTCAGACCAGCAGCACGGTCTTCTCTGTGTTCTGTGTGGGATGAAGCGCCTTCTGGAGATTCGCTGTCATGTGCGTACTGCACCAAGTCCGGCGTAGGACTTTCAGACATTTTCCCAGCCCCGGTGTCAGGTGCAGTCTCGCCAGCATGCGGCAACCCACTGCCAGAATCACCTATGGGGGAGAAGTCTTGGAAGGGATTCCTGGGAGCAGCGGACGCCTTCATCTCTCCAAGAAAATCATCTTCTACATCTGCCCTGCCTGACAGCATGTCGGTTTCATACCAAGAGGGCTTGGAAGAAAATAAGTCTTTAGAAGACGTGTCCATGGCCTTTATGTTGTCTTGAGACTGTAGGTATGGAGTGTTCACGTTCGCTGTTGGGTTAGAGGAAGCAGGTTCAGGGTAAAGGTCAGTAGTAATCTCGGAATATATGGGAGGGTGGAGTTTGAAGAGTCAGTAGGTTCTCCAGGTTCTCTATCAAACCTGTGACACCCTAGTCTGCCTAGCTTCTCATCCATTGAGGACACGACTCCAATGTCTTCACAAAACAGTAAATACCCTGGAATGTAAATCTACCTTGGCAGTCATTAAGGAATTAAGGATTTTTTTTTGTAGTTTAGAGAGGGCAGCTGCCTTCATGCCCTCTTTAACTAGCCTTCTCTGGGAGTGCCAATCATCTCATCACCCAAGAGGCCCAATCTGGTGAGTGGATCAACAGCTTGTTTTACATTCTGCCATGTCCTCCTCTGCACACAAAGGCGCATGCTGCGCTAATTCGTGTGGAAGTTCTGGAGGGGGAACTTGGGAGGCAGGAACCAAAAGTCGTGATTTGATTGGAGAAGCTGACTGAAAGCCCCCAAAGTACCAAGGGAAGAAGGGGGTGGAGTCAGGGTCACCAGCTCACAGACAGGGGGCATTGCCCACCCATCTTTCCATGCCCCGGGACAACAATGACAATGTCACATGAAGTTAATTCCATTCTCAAAATGCTTGGGGGGATGGGGGGGCGGTCATGCTAGACGTCAAACTAAAAATGCTTCACTGGCGATTCCCATCAAAGAATGACATTAACTCCACACAAATTCAGGAGTTCAGTGGTATTCAAGTCTAAAAAGTGTCGCAATATACTGACACTTAACGAAATTCTGCTAACGGATGTTTGCAAAAAGGATTTCAATTCACCTGGCAGTTAATGTCAATCAATGATGGGAACAACCAGTACAAGCAAACTGCTCAACAAGCAAGTAGTATATTTGCACAGATTTTAACTTGGCTGATATGTCAATACTACTGAGTAATAACTACACAGACATAGGGCCAGAGGGGAGGGAGGAGATTCAGGGCACAAAGACAAACACACAAAAGGGACATTTTTCTAAGTAGTCAAATTTACACCCAAGACAAAAAGCTCTACCAAGAAAAGTAAATCATTCATGCACAAACACAAGATCTAACCACGCATAAGAACAGACTATAGCAGACTAGGGACCGGGACAGGTAAATCAGGAAGAAAGAACTTGCAGAAAGAACTTGCCTGCAGAAGACAGTGGTAGAGATGGAGCAGAGGAAGAAATAACAGGCTCATCTGGAAGAATAAAAAACAAACAAAAAAAAACAAGAAACAGGACCAGCTTAGTGGGCATCAAGAGAGCCAGCAGGTCTAGACAGAAAAGCACAGAACCGCAGGTACAAAGTACAGTGTGTGAGCAACAAAGTCAGGCACACAATCAGTCTATCAAACATTGCATTCATTCAGATACAATTCAACAGTCAGAGAACAAACACTTAATGGTGTATATGCAGTTAGGGGAGCCACTGAGCAATTTAACCTTAATGGCTTCAGCATGCGCCAGACTGTATAAATGGGTAAAAATGTAGGGTATACAGACCCCCCCCCCCCCCCCCCCCCCCCAAAAAATGTGCAACTGCTAAACAAACTAAATTAATGCATTAACAAAGCTATCGGACCACTTACATGTACTAAATCACAAACAGCTGTACACATGATTACCCAACCCCTGCTCTGCCTGGTCACTCAACACCCAATCAAAATGAAGGCTGCAATGTGTGGCAGCTGGGACTCATGCCAGAGCATCAGCGCATCTTCCAGGGACTGAGGGAGCATCAGGAAGAACAGCATCAGTGCGTTTGTAACAGGGAGTGGAGTAAACACCGTGTCGCTCCTTTGTTAAACTTAGATACATCCCAGTGCATCTTCATCTTAATCACCCTAAAACTGTTTTAATAGCAGTTTTCAGCTTGTGCAGAGACCTGCCTGGCCTGTATACCGAAAGCAGAAAGGCAGCAGCAGTTAGCTAGTAGCTCCACACTCCCACACTATGTGAGCAACAGTCATCTTCCTTAGTCTCATCTCCTGCACTCTTCCACAAAGCCAAACTGTAGCTGGTGAAACAGCACTGACAATCTCTTCCCAACATACAGTTTCTTAAAAGTTGAAGCACTTCTGATACTGTACATTCTTAACAGTGACCACTATCAAGAATTGCCAATTTTACATTGCAAGCCATTCCCTTTGATCTTGCAACCACTTACAAAATGAATTGTGAGGGATGGACATCCATTAAACCGTTTCTGTTATCCTGACATTGGAATCATTTGTGAATTCAGTGTAAAGTTATACCATCTGTGGTATGAGAATCTGGATTCCTTGATTTTTTTCAGGCATACTATTTTGGTCTTAAAACAGTCAGTTTTAAGGGGTATGGAAGCAAAGAGAATTGTGTAATTAAGCAAGGAGAATAAGAATGTATTAATATCTGGAAAATAATGAAACAGGATAGACTCTTCTTCATAATGTCTGAGACAAAGTATGAGGCCAAATTACCTTTTTTGAATACGTCAAGCTGATATGTTGATGCCCAACTATTTATGGTGCTCTAAACTGAACCTTTGCCCTTCAGGAGTCTTGCAGCATGAGAGGACTGTGCGTGAATTAAAGAGACTGTCGTCACTTTCATCGCTTATAATTTCATGCCATTAAAAATTATGCAAACAAGAACTTATATGTTGCACTTGCAACTATCCCAATATATTGCATTAGCATAAAATAAAAAAAAACAAAATTTTAATTTAAAAAGAACCAAAGGCACAAATGAAATACAAAGCAAAATGATTTTAATTTTTTAAATCAACAAAATAATAATCCCTGTAGAATCTCAACCGATTCGCTTATATTTATTATAACGATGAATGAAACAGACTTAATTTATAAGACATACACAAAATAATTTGATCAAATCAAGAATGTCAGCCATATCAAATTCTTTGGTGGGTGATTCCTCTATATCACAGTCATGACCAAAATGTTTGGTTGCTGATTTTTCTAGATTGATAACATGAGCAAAATCTTTGTTTGTTCGAGATTGAAGATATGAGCAAAAGCTTTGGTTGGTGATTTTTTTCAAGCTCTCCAGAACATTTACCTCTTCTGTCTAGTTTCCAGTGTCTGGGAAATAAATCTGTAAACAAACCAGTGAGAAACATGACACTCAGCATTAACAACATATGCATTTATTTTTACTCTCATATTCAGTTGAATATATATCAGTCTAGGCTTCAACAAAACAAATACAAAGGACTCAGTGTCATAAGGGATAAAGTGATCATGTTCTGACCAATTAAAACCTCCTAGAGTTTTAAAAAATGGCAAGCCCAAGTCAAGCCCAAGGTTAAAAACTACAAATTCCTGGATACTTCTGATTCTGCTTCCAGCCCAGTTCCAAACCAATTCCATTTGTTGGATCAATCCCAGTTACAACAATTCTCAACTGCCCTCCTACCAGGAAGAGTCTGAATTAAGCCATTTCAAGCCTCATAAATGGGAAAAAACACTGCTGAATTCTTATGTGAATACATGCTGTGCTTGCCACTACATTCTCAAGGCATGGTACACCTCCAGGGAAAGATGTCAGAACTTAAACTTCATTTCATGTTCCATTATCATCATTTTTAAACTAACAGGGCTACTTGGAATTTCCAACATTTCCTGAATAAGCACACACCGATTTTCAGAAACATGGATAGACCAATAGCAAGTCTTCATTAAAAACTGAATCCTGGGTGGCGACAGGGACTGGAAGTTAAGCATGACAATAAGTGTGTAAAGACCATGTCTGACAAATGGAGCAAAGCAAATGCATGAAAGCTGTCTGAAGTTAATGAAGTATGGAAGGATATAAAGAAATGAAATATGCATCTGGCCATGGCTCATGACATAAGGGGCTGACAAATAGGCCATTTTACACATATTTATCTAGATGCCAAACAGATGCCTGATCAACTAACGCTGTGGAAAGTCCAAAATCTTGTTGTGTGGAGACTTTGGGCGTGGCCAGAGACTATGAGCCATGGAAAGCAGCTTAACCACATGTGTAATCAATTCCTGATGAAATGTATGATGACTACACAAACGGATTTTGTGACGATTTTGGGTGTGGCACTACACCGACGAAATGAAAAGCCTTTCAAGCAGAGGCTGCAATCAATAATTGTGCTAAATCTGAGCCGGATCGAACAATGAATGGGCGAGTTATAAGGGCAACACAAACAGGGCAAAAGGAAACTGACAGCTTTCGGCCATTTTGGCTCAAAATCCACAGAACTAGCTTCCTAGGTGGTGCTGAACAATGTGGACCTTGTACAGAGAGAAAACACTGTGCACCCCAACGAGCATGTTAAATTCTGCCTTGTATTCACTGTCTGTGCCGCGACAATGAACAATTGGAAATTAATGGAGGGGGCATCTGCGGCAACAGCAACACAGCAGACCGCAAAGTCACGATGACCTTAACAAATCAGAGCCTGTTTGTTTTCACATCAAAACCTCTCCGCTTTCTGCATTTTACCTGTTTGTCTCTCATGTTCATACATTCAAGGCATTTTCTACCCAGAATAGATCTACCACCGATACAAAGTCGGCTCTGTCAGCGTTAAGACGCAACTGGCTTTGCATAAGGAATTTTCCACCAACTATGGCTAATAATATCAGATCTGAAATGACAGGATAGGCACAACTGCACAAGTGCACAAATGCTGCTCTATACGGTAACACACATACAAGGCATGCTGGGAAAATGGAACATTTCAGCCCCAATTACACTGACACAGCCCATACTTTACAAAAAAAAAACCCTGCTGGAAACCAGTTTCAGCACAGAGTTAACATACAGGCATTAAGGGCAAAGAGGCTTTCATGCATTCAGAACTGAATTTCAGTTTCTGTAATCTTAACAGACATCTAAAACAGAAAACCCCAAACCTGATCTCCCATACCTACTCTGCAATAAGCAAGACTTCAGAGTCATACTAGCAGTTTCTACCTGACTCATGTGTAAATGGTACCCCTGCCAGAAACTACCTAATATTATCAACAGAAACTCACTTTTACCACCTGTCAATTCACTACTCTTGTCAATCAAGGACTCCTTATATAGCAGCATACCCACGACTTAACCATCCCCATTCTTGCAAATCAACCAATCAGTAAAAGGACTGCCTTATATGGGTTTGACAGCCAATAACAAAGGAATATGGTGGAGGTGCATAGTCTCATGATGACCTGTGGCCTAGTGTCCAAAGGGACAAAGCTGTTCCAGCACCGAGTGTGATCCTTTTAAAAAATGAGTCAGTGGCCAGTTGCAACACTTCCTGTGCACGTGGCAACACAGCAAGTTATTTTAAGCACAGTAGGATTTGCCATTTTCTGTGGGATTTATGTTGTAAAATTAAACAAAGCGATGTTCAAAGAGACACTGCATGACTTGCATTTGGGTGTCGGGTTTCTGTATTTGCATCAAGTTACGGGACTGGCACTGCTGACTCATGCCCATGCAACCATTCACCCCCGAGCATCTAATAGTGATCCAAGATGGCAGGGTACGTGAGGAGTTAATGCAAGCTGGCTGACTCTCAGAGCACGTGTCTGGGAGGGTGGGAACAAGGAAGTGTGAAATGAAAACGTGCAATGACAGAGAACATGCTGTCTGCACCATTTTCACGAGACATTACCACCAGCTCTTTGCTTATAGGTTCCGGTGACTGGGAGGTTGTTTTAGCCCCGTATTAAAGGCCTCTGGCCCTGGGGCAGTGGAGACATTTCTGTTTTTTTTTTTTTTTTTTTTTTTTTTTTTAAATTCCATCTGGCCTGTTAATCACATGACCATCACATATCTCCAGCATGTGGTCACCTGTGTTAATTTACCATAAAAATTAACCCAATTACCCAATTAAGAGCACAGATGGGGGGAAAAAAAACAGAAACATCCCAGGCATTCCAGAACGAGGTTTCCCTGTCCCTGCCTCCCTTTAACTGTAAGTAATTCAGAGAGAGCGCTCCACAACTTGACAGCAAAGATAAGAACCGGACTGTCATGTTTCACTTCAAGCACCTAACTTCACTAGTCTCAGATATGGGTGCACTGGACAGTTTTCCAGACAGCTGCCGTGGCAACGCTGACTCTCTGTCATGCTGCCCAGAACATATAAGAGAACCGATTAGAGAGATGAAGTCAACACGACTGGTTCTTAGACACAGAGTAAACAAGTAAAATGAGAGGGACCATGAACAAAACAACTCGTTTTCAAAGGCCTTAATCATTTAACCTAAAGAAGCCATGATCAGCTGTGATTCCGCAGGGTTTAAAAGAAGAGCTACGTTCTAGATTCATGTTATGTTATGTTCTGGAAAAATCCTGAGGATCTAAGCCACTTTCTTCCCAGTTGAGTCTTCGGGTTTCACCAAAAAGGTATGACCTGCAACAGCACACCTCTTCCTGAGTTCCAGTAATTAATGCAGTTTAATTAACTAAGAAAGAATTCCCATGAGGAGTTCCATCTTGGCTATGACACACAAGAGCATGGTTTCAGAGAAGACACAGCCAACTCCTCCACCAATACGGCTGGTGTATTCAATTGATGCATATACACAAACAACTAGATTAAATAATATTCTCATATCTAATTTGTAAAACACATTTTACTTTGCAAATGCGAACTACAAATTCATGGCACCGAGGGAAACTCTGAAAATCATTTTTTCATACTGTTTAAACGTGAACGTACTTCATGCTCACGTTTAAGCATTTGCGCATTTCTGCATTAGGGATAACCGTCCTAATCAGTATGGCACTGCAAAATTCTTCCTCTCCTCGTAACCTCGGGGCCTCACGGGTTTCTATGCCAATTCCTCCTATCTGCACCCGGGCCCACACCATACGCGCCCCACTAACCCCACCCTAAACAAGCCAAACTACACCAGAAATAGGAGGGCACTCCTCCGCCAGCGCAACTGGCGCAGAAGATTGGACAGAATGCGCCATTTGGGGCCTTCATCGTGATTTTCGGACCCGTCAGTCAAGACCGGGACGTGAACTTGTGCCCCTCCCCAAACCCCCCCGAATGCACGGTCACCGACAGCGCCTTCTGAATAGCTATGCTCGCATTCAAATAACCGACTGCTAACTAGCCATGGAGCTAATTGGATACCTGTTTAAAATAACGTATTTTCATTGGGCTCTAGCAAGGATATACCGAAACACACAAGCAAACAGTAATATAAGCCAGACTGAAATGCGTGATAACCGTATCCAGCCACTCAGAGTGATTGCAGTTTTGTTGTGGTTCAAGGGGCGAGACTATTTTTCATCATCATATAAAAATTTGCCATTATCGACCCCTTTCACAAACTGCAGACACCGCCCAGACAAAACTCCACTGTGTAGAGAAAATCAAACGGTCACTTTTTAAATGTACCGAGCTGGCTAGCTAACGTTAGCTTAAGCCTTTTGTTCTGACGTTTGGCCGCTAGCTTGTTAGCTACACAAATTGTGCCATCTCTGAACTGAAATCACATATAAAATGAAGAATCTGCTGTAAGTTTAGGCCCAAAATAAACTTTTTTTTTTTTCTATTTTCAAAAAACAATGTTTGTCATTCCGATTGCGCTGTCACCTAGATGTCTGTATTTCACTGGGTTACAAGCTAGCGAGCAAGCAAATTGCACACCAAATCAAATAATGCAATTCAATGCAAACCCAACCCATATTCGCATCTGGTGTTTGGCTAAAACAGGTGGGCCACATCATCATCCTTAGTGCCAACCAGCAACCAAGCACAAAAATAACGACTGTTCAATAACACAAAAATATCATAGCAGAAGCCAGCCGCCGATCTCTTTGCTAGCTGCCCTCAGCCAAAAAATGTCCTTGTCCACCAATACCCTCATAAAGATAAGATAGCTAAACAAACACGTTGGCGCATTGTTAGCTAGTCTAGTTAGCTAGCTAGCCGACTGGCCATTGTCCCTTTAACTCCCGATTGTGAAGCCTGACGTTATATCTCCGTTCGTTTTATAGAAATTATTAAAATAACACCGTTTATCTCCCCGGGTAACTCGCAAATATGGTAATTTACTCCCAAAGACAACAGTTAGCGACTCACAAGACAGTGGTGAAGCCGGAGAAGGCGACTCTTCCGCTAGACTCGCAGGTGCCTCTGGTTTGACGATTTTCTCATCCGATTCTGGTTGGACGGTTGTGTCGGCTGCTTCTGGCTGAGGAATCGTCTCTTCCTTCGCTGGTTCGGGGGCTGTTTCCGAGATCTCCGTCGCATCCGTGTGCTCTTCCGTGGACTCCAACGTTGCAGCGCTGTCAATTGGCTCCGCAGCCTTGAGCTCTGTGGCTGGTTCAGGCTCGGGGCCAGAAGAGGAAGATTGCATTTCACTGTGTGGATCCTCGGCGTTGTGACTTCCGACAGCATCCAGCGCCCCGCCGACTAAATCTAAAATATCATTCTCATCGACCACGCTTTTAGGTACGGCTTCGCGGTCTTCTTGGACTCCCGTGGCATCTAGTTCGGGCGCATTTTCTACCCCCAACTCTGTCTGAAGTTTGGCGACTTCATCACCCGTGTCAGTGGTTGTAGACGAAACGTGCTCCTCCATGTTCAAAAACTCTTTTTAGAGTTTTTTACAAACTGCTTTTAAAGGCTCCCAAATCCCCCCAACTTAACAACACGACGTGACGAAGGTTTAATTTTGGGTTACGAGGTCCGAATTCAGTTACTCAAATGCGCCACAACTTCCAGCCACAGTGAAGCCCAGGACAGCTTGGAAGTCCTGCGCACACACAACAACGCGCCACACTGCAGAATATTGAAACAGAACCGAAGCCAGGACTGGCCAATTACTATACAGCAATTTTAACTGATGCCGTTTCTACCCAATATATTTTAACAGGGGCAGTTCTTCACCGCCCACTGAAGAAGGTACGACGTGACCAGTTACGCCCCGTTCACGACACTGAACCTTGAGAGTGCGCCAAACCGAACGTGCAGGAGGGTAGTTACCACTTCGTAGTTTGGAAAGCCAGGATGACATAACACCCGTTTCATACACTGTACCGTGGGACAAAGTTCACTGTGAACAGAACACTAGTCTCTTATGTAACACAAACTTTTTTCATTGGTCAGTCTTTGTTTGTCTTGTAAATGGAGGTGAGAAAAAAATGTTCAGACGTCGTAAACAACCGCCCTTGTGCAGGGTACTTTTGAAGTTACAGTTTAAGAGTACTGGATTAACCGAACGCAAACACGGTGCATCGCGCTACCGTGCCTGTCATTATATTCACCTTGTTCCACTGTCAACGAGATCACCATTTTGCTGGCTGCAATGAAACACATCGTAGGAAGCTATAACAACACAAAACCTGTCTCTGGACTTCATTTAAATTTACGAACAGTTGCGGAATATTTAATCATAACGAACGAAAGCTTGCAAGATCAAATTTCCCCCTTTCAGCAGAGGTGTGATCCAATACGAAACTTAATTCCTCCAGTGTAATTTGAGACTGTGCACATTTTGGGGGATTACCAAGACAGAAGCAGAAGCTATGCACGTGCAGGGCTTTGCTGCAAAGTTACATCATGGTCTAGCGGTCGAGTTTGTTTTCGTGATATTTCTTTTTCAAGTTTTATTGCAGGAAATCAGAAAACCTAAACTACTGGTTAACTATTCATAGCACTAGCTAAACATGCTCTCAATCAACAACTATTCTGATGTCGATTTTCCATTAACTGTTGCCATTAACAGAGAATCAGTTTTAATCAACTGGAAAATGGGTTGCTTTTTAAATCTCGTCACAGTCGTGTTACAGATCCGCGTGGTATTCAACTAAAATTAACATTTACTAACACTCTTTCTCTGCCTAATGTATTTAACTAACCTGTTTAATGTACTTTTGGGAAGAAAACTACGCTTACCCTGGTGCTTCCCAGTATCTTTTAGTTATTCATTACATTTAGTAGCAATGACACTTAATAGTAACTGCGTATGCTTTCTCTGAATAACTACAGCCAGGCACAAAGTTATTATTATGTAAGTAGTATACGCCTGTGAGGGCTGGGTTTGGGCCAGAAATGGAGATAGCATGAATATGAATAATATTTCAGCGAAGCGGAGCTAAAGCCGTCCATCAGTTCTGTTACATTATTATGCTACGACATGTCCAGACACGGTGGAAGCTTGTGCTTAGTCTGCGTTATTTCGATTCACTGTGGTTACATTCGCGTGCACCTATACCTAATATATGGGTCGACTTACACTATAGCGCCATATGTCACGGGTGAGGGCCAGCACTAAATATACATGTAAACGTATAGGCTACCCGTGTATTGGATGTGAGACTTAAAGGTCATGGTGGGCGTCTGTCAAAAGTGACAATACGTCACCTTGCTGTGATGTCTGGGTTTACAGGCCCCACTCCAAATATATATTCCTGTCAGTTGCTGTCCAAAAGGAGAAGATTGTTTTACAGCACAGCGCTCACAGCCTTATCTAGTATGCCTTGTGTCAGACACAACAGCAGTCATAAAACCTGCAGCCTTTTATTCTGAGTTCTGTTGTATTCATCTATTGCTTCTGATCTGATGAATTCTCTGCAGGCCAGTATTACTGAGAGTACCCGAATGTGATCATACTCGCAGACGACCATTTTAAACTCTTTACGGACTAAAATCTGCATACAGGGTTTATATTTAGGCATAAACAAAGAATGAGAATAGATTTTAGGATTGCTTCATTTGAATTTTTTTTGTAAGAATTTCTGCATGAGAGAGGTGATTTGACAGAGCTGGTGTGGGGGTCGTGCTGGCATGCTTGCATGGACGCTCCACTTTAGCCTGTATGTAAAGATTCCCCTGCAATGTGCTGAGGGTGACAGTTCCCTTTTGGCTGGCTCTTGGATTACCGCGAGGTGCAGGCCCACTCCAGTTGCAGTCACCTGTCAGCACGGCCTCGGAGGCCGAGACACACACACACCAGCACAGAAATGGATCGAGAATTTCACAGGCTTTAGGAGAGATGTCCACTTCCACAGACATTCGAAACAGATTAAAGTCACTTCCACAGCCATTCAAACAGATTAAAGTCATCCATCAGAATAAGATCTGGTATCATTTTCTCTACTCAGTCAGGATTTCAAACCATTTTGATTGCAGAAATCTGTTGGTTTCTCCAGAAACAAATCAGCTTCTCCACTCGGGTTTGTCTCAAACCAGCCACATTGATTGATGCTCACATTGATTCCCCTGTATGCATGTAACCCTTTTCCTTCTTCTTCCTCTTCTTCTTCTTTTTCCTCTCCTACCGCTGTGCTGCAGCAATTAAAGCTGCACTTTGTACAGGAGCAAAGAGAGAGATTAAGCTTGCGGGGAGCTGACTGAAGACCGCATAGCTCCGGTCTCAGTGCAGTCTGAGAGCTGAAGATCAGTCATGGGGATTATCTTTTCTGTTCATGTCGCTGCTGGGAAGTACTGTATAAACCCCATATTAATGGTGTTTTAACAACGCAGCAGATCAGTAATTTTCAGAGAAAGACGTTGAAGTCTTTTAGCACTTGGTTTCATCATTCACTTGACAGCCTTTGTGCCTTGATTGGGCAAACCTTGTGCTTGAGTCCTAGAGGATCTGTGGTAATGAATGAAATCACAGTATGTAGCATGTAGTACCAGGTGTGTACACGGTAACAGGACTACAGAATTTTTTCATACATTTATAGTGTAGACATTTTTAACAGACTGAAACAAAAAATGTATTTAACAGAAGTTATGCTAGGCATGAAGGTGCCTAGGATCTAGACACACATTTGTGATCTCAACACTATGGTGCTGACACTTGTTCATGTACAGTTAGTGGTGTCCTGTGAGTGTAATTTTTCATGCCACTTTATTAGCTCCTCTGTGTAAGTCACTCTGGATAAGAACGACTACTGAATGACAATGATGATGTAATGATGATGTCATGGGACCCCTGCAATAAAAATGAGGCTTTGAGGAGCTGTTTTCTTGCAAAACAAAAGATGTTCTCTTGGATGAAATCACCCTCTTTCTGACCTGTAATATGACATATTTAACATGAGTCATTCAGCATGTCAGCATGATCATGTTCTACCAATGTTGAAACAACCTAAAGAGTAGAAGACCATGTTTGGAAACAGTCTGCATTAGAGGTGGCACTGCAATTGTGTTCCATCTGCCGTCTGGGACATTGATTTTAGAGCACACTAAGGTCATATGGCCTCATTTGCCAGCCATTTACCAGTGATCTCACACATTAGCATGGTTACTCTCGATCAATATTTTGTCTTAACTCCAATGACAAGACTAGTGTCACTGTTGCAGCAGTCATCAGCTCTGAAATTGGCGTATATTGTCTGTCAAATAATTTGTGCGTAGTGGGTCACGCAGTAGTACCAATGACAAAGCCAAGTAGGGAACTGAAGGTCTTTAGCTGTGTGTATGAAAGCTGTCACAAGACAACAAGACTACAACTACCACCGCCATTCCTGTATATAAGTGAAAATTGGAATGGGGTAGGCTAAAATGGGATCATATGAAATAAGGGGTCAATTGACACAAAGGTCCAATCTTTTTTTTGATCCAAGAGCTTAAAATCTATGCACATATTAACTGTTGAACTATCCATTCGACAGCTCACTGGTTTGAGAAACATACAGGTTCTGACAGTGGCAGTTTTCCCTCTGATGGCTCTAATGTTTTCCTTTACCCTGTTATGGGCTCTAACCTTCAGGGTTCACCTCAGGCATACTGTAGGCCTCAGAGTCACTGAAGATGGATGCATTTTCCATTTGGAATGGCTTGCAAGTCAACCTGGATAAGTGTATGTCTAAATACACACTAAGCACATTTTTAAAATATGGAAACACAAGGTAACACAGTTTATTAACAAAGCAGTGACTGAATAAGAGTACTGGGTTGATTTTTGTTTTTCAAAATACATTAGCCACAAACATTTAACTGACAGGTAGAATTTATACTGGAGATAGTCGTGTCTCTCACAACAGACCCTTTTTATCTGATAATTTTTCCAGATGTATCAGCTTTGTGCAAAAAGGCCTTCTTCATCCGCTGCATTTTCTCCACAACAACTGTGCAGATTCAGAGTGAAAAAGGAGGGGGATTATGTTCGCAGTGAAAGGGAGAGAGGAAGGAGGCGCCACTCGAGCATAGAGCGTCTGCTCAGACGGGCTGCTCTCTCCTCTGATTCGCTGGCTGCGCTGCGCAAGCCAGCCAAACCTGGCAAGTGGCATACACCCGGAGCTCGGCTTTTTGGTGCAGAGCTAAGGTGGGTGGAATTAAAGCGCAGGAGCTTTTTCCCTTTTCACGAGGAAACCGCTCTGTGGCTGTGGAGTGATGCGGAGGCTGCGCTGTGCCTTAGTCACCACTGCAGGCCTGCGGGGTTTGACGCAGACGTCGCCGAGACAACCCTGGCACAACCCGGCCACATCACCACAGCGGGAAAATAAATTCTTAACTGCTCCCTGCAATAACTTTTAGGGTGTCACCTGATTGCAGATGGCCAATATTTTCTCCTCTCTCCATTCGGCCTGCGAATGCTGTTTTACAGCACTTGCCATAACTTAATAGTGGCTGTTCTCCAGGAAGGTTTGGCACACTGGCGTAGATGACACGGCAAATAATTATGTTGCCATGGGCAGATTTTGTTGTTGTAAGATTATATTTCTGAACATGAATCTTTGGATGTTTTTTCTGAGGTTTTCTTATCAGCTATATATGACTCCATAAAGAAAGTATGTTTATTGCAATATTTTTAAAGTGACCCGGAGCTGTGTAAGAAAGGTGTTAGCGAACAACTTTATCTCAAACGACCTTAGTGTAAGATACTGTGGCATTCCTTTCCAGTGAGATAAACATTTAAAGTGAGGTTTTAAAGCATGAAAAATGAGGCATTTTTTGGTGCTGTATTTCTAGTCTCTGCGCAGGAAGTCAAAACAAACCTCACAGCCATGCCTGTCTGTGTTAATTAGGTCATCGCATAACAATTTAAAAATGTTGCTGTGATGTCGCAAAAAATAATTACAAGGCCACCGAAACCATACGGCACTGGTTTGAGAATGCTGCAATGTGAGGCAACAATGAGGCATATCCTCCAGTGGTGTGTGCTGGTGCTGTGGCTCTCTTCTCTGGTGAGAGTGAGAGAAAACAGAGCAGGCTGTAAGGAGAAGAGCAAAGGGAACTCTGAGCACAACAGTCAGAGATGCTAGCATGGCTAGCATGTTAGGGAGGGACTGGGTAAGAAGAAAGGCTGATCCTATCATAACCTGAGTTGCCTTTATCTCTGTCTGTATTGTACCGGCTTGTTGTCTGTAGTACCTGGGGTTTTGAGTGTCTTCAGGGCGCTAACTAACTGCAGAGAACCTGTTGGGCCTTAGAGGTTGGGTTGAAAATCCAAAAATTTAAAAAAAAAAAGTCTTATTATTTGAAGCATGGGAGCCACCATGCATCTTCACTGCGGTGAGAATTTTGTACTCCTGTTTGCAGAGGAATGTAGCCCCCGGTGTGCAGTTTAGCCTTCTGCCCAAGCCACACCACAGCCTCGCTGCCTCAGGGGCTTTCACAATGGCAGTGGATTTCACACAAAGTATGCGTGTCATGTTCACAGACACGAGTTCCAATCTAACTGTTTAGGCTTGGCTCAGACGTTCAGATGTGAGGAGTTACATCTGACGCCTTAACACAATGCCAAAATTCCACGCGCAGGTCACGTGATCAGAGACTTGCCCTTATCTCTCAGTGCTGGAGCTGCCAGGCTTCCTGTGTGTGTAATGGACATTGCAGCTGCAACACAGTGTAACACAGCACTGACTGCATTATTTATGGACGAAGGCATCCTGGCGTCTCACTGTATCTGTTTCTGAAGGAAACCCGAGAACTTAAGATTAAGGAGGGCAGCGACGCTGCTTAAGAAGGAATCCGCTTATATTTCTACACTGATTTCCACACTAATGAGCACCCAATAGCAATTTAAAAAAAAAGTGTTCTCTAAAAAACCGTCTTGATTAAAGAATAAAATGAATGAATAAATAAAAGCTGACTGATACCCAGACAGAAAAATGCATTTTCACAATGGAAAAATAACAATAACTTATTTCCTAAAAATTCATTTTAAAACAATGGCTTCTGTATGTTTGGCCATAGTTATATAATATATTGTGTCAACAGAAAGCAGTGAAAATCAGTGATCTGTCACTCAGTGTTTAAATTAGCCCCAACCTGAGGTGAGATCTGAGGCCTTTGTTGTTGCTTGCCTTGTTCATTACAGTTCCGGCAGGAGGACTGGCTATTATCAGTGACCACAGCTCTGCTGGAGCCAAGACTTACATATTCCTCTCAAGGAAGAGGAGTTCACTGTGTCACTGGGATCTGAAAAGAGGTTTCTCTCTGACCACCTGGATCTGAGGAGTGTTTTTTTCTGTGACTGCCCCTGAGGTCTGGTTTCTCTTGTGGCTGCTGTGGTCTGAGGATAGGTTTCTCTCCAACTGCCTGGATCTGAGGACCAGTCTCTCTCTGACCACTGGCACCTGAGGAATGGATTCTCCCTGACCACCTGGGTCGGATGAATGGTTACTCTTTCTGGCTGCTGGAATCTGAGGCGCAAAAGCTGGCCTGGATCTGGGGAGCGGATTCTCTCCTTACGTGTGAGGTGGTACAGAGCCAAAAACAATCCCGCCACCATCTGTTAGAAATCTCAAATGGGACAACCGGAGTGATCTCAACTCAGTGCAATCCGCCTCCAGCTCCAGCACCTTGCATGGCTGTTTTCCCAAGGAGGAAGCCCTATCGCTGCAGTGAGCGGTGTGTGGGGAGCGTTGTCAGCTGTCTGCTGTCGATTCCCTGGGGGTTCCTACGGTACGTGAGAGAGAAGTCCCTAGGTGCCGTAGCCAGGGGGACCAGCCCTGGGATGTTCCAGCTTGCTGGAGGTTCACACAACCATCCTGTTTAGCATCGAGAGCAACTCACCCACCTGATACCAACTGAGCAGTATTTGTATGTTTACAGGGTTATAAAAAGGCACGGTCGCACGTATACATCAGTCCAGCCTCATCATCTTGATCGTTAAAAGAGAGAGATGTTTGCTGCTCCTGGATCTGTCTTTTTGGCAGGCCTCCACGTTGCTAAATTGAGCCGAGAGCCAGCGGCCGAGCACGGATGCTTCTGAGTCGGCGGCTCCGGGTTTTTATGCCGTAATGCGATTGCTCCTTCCCGGGGGCGCACTTCTGCTAATTGACGCGGCTGCTTTAGTCGGTGTTTGCGTTAGAAAGGGGGGGACACACGCTGTGTAGCTCAGCCCTCCTGTTTGGAAGGTATTAAGACTGCTAGTGAAATTTCGAAGGCCCGGATTAATCAGGTCTGACTTATCAGCATAGAAGACAATTTACTTTCTGACTCCAAACACTGAAGGCCCGTAGTGAGCAGGATGGTCTGGGCTGAAGTTCCCTCAGTTTTGATATCATCCCCTTTACAACATTCATTTTATTGGCAGTCACCATTTTCTGTGGTGACATTTTAAAATTTGATTTCATAATAATAAAAAAATTATTATTACAATTTTTCATAATTTCTACACCAGTCTTATAAAATCCAGACCCCATTCAGTCAGACCCACAGTCGATGATCAATACACTGTGTATAGCCTATGTATTCGATCATGTTGCTTCAATGTTAGAGTTATGTTGTAAAAAATGTTGTGTGGCAGCTGGGCTACTCAAATGCACAAACCAGCCGCAACTCATCTCAACCACGCACTGAAAGACCTGACATAGGGGCACCTCTGCCTGTCCCCGAGAAGGATTGCTGCCGGCTTCAAATTGTAGTTTTATCATCATATTCCTATGTTATAATCCCACCCTGCGCTGTCTTCATTGTGCTTAGCGGGGGATTAGCATCGGGGCAGGGGGGTGTCACAGCTGGCTGTCTCAGAAGGCTGGTTTATTACACTCTCCGTCTGACCCCTGACTCTGCACATTCTGCTCATGAATAATGAATCTGCTCCTCACAGACAACCCCCCCCCCGAGCAGAGCAGCCAGCTGCTGAGGAGAACGCCTTCGTGATCGAGGGTAAGAATCCCCTGCATTTCCCAAGCCTCACATTTGAGCACAAAATGCCTTTTAACCTCATCGTTGTACCAAGACAATGCGCATCACTGTTGGCACAGAAAATGCACAGTCAGGCTACAGCAGCCATTTTCTAGTACATCATCCTGTGCAGTCTCTGCGACAGCTATCTTCTTCCCCCTAAGCCCTCTGTTTTCCAGTAAATGCAGTTGGGGTGCTTTGCTGGTGATTGCAGGTTTGAAGCCGGACTATTCCCCTCCCCCCTCTCAGAGAGCTCTGGTTGAGGATGCAGTGTTAGATAGGGGATCATTATGCGCGGTCATGGTGTGGGTCGTGCAGGAGCCTAACGGGCTCTCAGTGCTGACCCATGCCCCCGACAGCTCTCTGCTGTCACGGGTGTCATACGAGCCAGCACCCCGCTCCGGACGCAGCAGAAGACAGAAGTGGAAACACCGGTCTTCTGATCATTCTCCCCGGCGCTCCCCTCCTCTCTCCTTTCCTGGGTGCTGATGGGATGCCTGTCAATTATGTTTATTTTTAAGGCCTGTAAAAGGACACCTCCTAGCTGGGTTTGGAGGCTCGCAGCAGGGCGGCAGCGTTCCCTCATCTCCCTGCTCCTCCCTGCGTCTCTCTGCACCGGGACAGCTGTCACCGTGACCTTGCTACCCGGCCATCAAGGCACTGATAGAGACAGCTGTGGGGGCAAAGCCGCCCCCCCCCCCCCCAACCTCCAACTGCCTCAAAGACGAGGCTTAGCATTCTTGCCTCAAAATGCGACTGATCCCGCTACTATGCATTTACTCAAATGCAGGTGTCGTGCTGAAGGTTTAAGCTTCACCTGCCGGCTTAAAATGCAGTGCTTCTGGTGTTCTGCAGAAGAGCATCTCCAATCACATGTCTCAGAAATATACCTACAATAGCATCACTGTCTTGTTACAGACAAGACAATATCCACATCAAGGCCACATATTTTAACCTCCAAGGACTGTCTTAAAATACAACTGGTCACTTAAATTATGGCAGCGATGTCACCTAAACCCCACAGGAAGGAAGGGCCACAATGGCAATGCATTAATTTTAGAATTGCTTTCTGAAGAAGAAAGCTATTGCTTGTCACCTCTTAATGCTGAAAACCACACCTAACTTGGTTGAATATTATGCTAATCCTGTTTTTTTTAAAGACAGAGCACCAATTAGTGTTTCTTACATCAATTAATTAGTAGGCTGCTTAAAGCCCACCATGGGTATTTCTTTGAAGAATTACCTCAAGTTCAAATATTATTGTATGTTTGTGGATTAATGTTTCCTTCAGTGTATTTCTCAATGTATCCTGGAACCATTTAATTAGTATTAGACAATAAAACCCAGGGAATGTGTTTATTTGATGGTACCAAACCTATAACAAAAAGTTGGTCCTCATTTGGCTGGTTTATAATCTTGGCAAGTGCAGCCAAAAGCTTTTACTGGGTTTGATTTGCACAGAGAGTAATCAAAAGAGTCCTTCCAAGGAGAGAGTTGTGTAGAGTTTTGCATTGATGGTGTACTTGTATGGCCTTCTATTGCCAAACAGACATGTGCAACAGATGTGACATTCATCTCTTAGGTCTAGTGTCCTTAGACCAGAATTCTTCATGACATAATGAGGGTACAGAAATAGCACATCAATCTTTGTACACAATTTTGTACCATTGATGTCGGACCACGTGTCACAAATAGTTTCAAAGCAATGCCACTCCAGTCACACTGTACTGTCACAAGAGCATTCTGGGATAGCACGAGGGAAGAATGCATGCGAGCTATCATTCTGCAAAGATAGAATAAGTATAAGTAACCAATCACACAGGGAGGCTGAGCGGCCCCACCCCATGACAGAGAACCATGCTGTAGCAGGAATCCGCAGAGTCACCGGTGCGCTGGAGGTGGGCTAGGGTGGGGTGGGGTTTGGGGGTTGGGGGAGGTTGGTATTGTCCTTGACGGGGCAGAAGGTGGGGGGGGGGGGAGGGGTGGGGGGGGCGGTGACAGCAACCTTCAGCGCAAATCCTCGCCTGTGTTCTGAACACAATGGAGTGCCCTTCTCTGCCACCAGTGTGGCCACAGGATGCCACAGGATGCCACAGGTCACCGCTGAACAAAGCCTCAGCCGAGCTCTGTGGGTCCCCTGCGGCCAGCCTGCAGCTCAGGCAGACAAAGGCCTGTTCTCACTGAGGAGGGATCTGCTCTGCGGCCGGCGCACAGCCATGCACCGCACGCAGGACGCAGCCTGAAGGCCCACAGACACCCTGCGCTGTGCTCGGAGCGCTACCCGCCGGCTGCTCTTTTTACATGGGGTGCCTGCTCATGGAAATAGCACGGTGGTGTCATTTTCTGCCCTTCTGTGAAGGCTTTTCTTGACGGTGTCATTTTTCTGCCTTTCTGTGAAGGCTTTCTCCTGATGGTGTCACTCTTCTGCCTTTCTGTGAAGGCTTTTCCTGACGGTGTCATTTTTCTGCCTTTCTGTGAAGGCTTTTCCTGACGGTGTCATTTTTCTGCCTTTCTGTGAAGGCTTTTCTTAACTGTCATTTATCTTTGCTTCTGTGAAGGCTTTTCCTGACGGTGTCATTTTTCTGCCTTTCTGTGAAGGCTTTTCTTAACTGTGTCATTTATCTTTGCTTCTGTGAAGGCTTTTCCTGACGGTGTCATTTTTCTGTGTGTCTGTGAAGGCTTTCTCCTGATGGTGTCACTCTTCTGCATTTCCGTGCATTTCAGCCCGGCTTGGGTGTGGCAGTCACTATGTTGATGTTTTGTTGCACGCTGCTGAACCTGCAAGAACACAGAGGCCCCACTATGGAGCCATGGACACACCCAAGGATCTTTGGACACATCCAAAGATCTGAGATTATCTTTGAGGTACATCCTTACTGGTATGAAGCCCAGCCTATTACCACATATGATGAACAGAAAATGTAACTCTGTTGACTTTCATAAAACAAAAAAAAACACCTTTGACAATAAATGGAAATTCATCTTTACATGAGAATGTGGAACCTCTCTAGCCTCGGTTGAGTTGAGTCTGGAAGGGCTGACTGCTTCCATTGGTTGTCATGCCCTTTTGTCTTTTTGCCAGACCCGGCCTGTGCAGCATCATGCTCTGAGCAGGGCGACATTAGACCGGCCTGATGTTTTATTGATGAAACAGCTGAACTGTCCCGGGCGTTTTGATTAGCTCACTTTCAGACCTCTCAGAGGCACTCTGAAAAAGGGAACAGGATTTTCCACATTGCTGCACGGCCTCACACACCTTGTCTCAGAGCAAGCCCATGACCAAGGCAAAGCTTTGTCTTACAGAGTCTCCAAACAAATATAGCAGAAATGCCTGATCAGGAATGCCAGCTATTTCTTTACAAGATGTTTGTAAAAAATATTTTGAATAAGTGAAATGAACAAAAGCAGAAGCAAGGTTTTTTTTCCCCATTCTTCTGCATTTTGCTCGTTTGAGTTTCAGCACTGGTAACATTTACTCTCACCTCCCTGGTGCAGTTCCAGTTTCAATATTTGAACTGTGCTGTGTTCCACTGAGTGCTGCACACATCACTAGCACAGATCCTGTTCTCCAAAACCGTCTGTGATCTGGCAACCCCACTGTCCTAAGAAGGTGTTAAAAGAATGCAAGCTCTTTTCAGTTGCTGGGTAAAAGTACGGCAGGGTACGAACACAGAACAGGAGACGAAAGGCCTGCAGACAGGGCTCGGAAAGGCAAAGTGCTGCTCCGTCCCATCTGGCAGTCCATGTGCTCGGTCTCTCCCCTACCGTTCGGGGCCCTGGTCTGATAGCCGCGCGAGAGCCGTCAAAGGGCTCTGGCTGAGCGAGAGCAGGATCCTCATCAATATTTCAGAGGGCTCCTGGCCCTCGTCCAGCTGTGTCCCGCAGATCACCCACAATCCCCGGCGCCCGGGCCGCCGGGTCCGCCAGGTCCGCTCCACCCCCTGCTGCAGTGGGCCGGCCGCCGGCCAAGTGACGCCACCCCCTGGGTTTGGGGGAGAGAGGCTTGGAACCTGCTGATGTCACCATCTGTCCTGTCAGCAGAGGCGCCTCTGCCAGCGAGGCTGATCGTCAGGACGCCAGCCCCCGGGGGTGACACCTCAGAGCCTCAAAGGCATGAGTCACGCTGCCCCTTAGAGGCAAAGGGTTACCAGGTAACATCTAGTGACAGTGACACCACCTCTGGATGCCAGAGAATAACCATCACAACGGGCTCCTTACTGGAAATAAGCCTGCTTATTTCAGTGCTCTCTCCTCTGTAACTAAGAGTCCATGCAGCTGCAGCAGCGGGAAGGCGTCTGCCCGCACAGGGAGTGTGGGATGCAATCTGCAAGTCATCTGGAAGGGGGGGGAGGCGGGGAGGGGGGAGGCCGCTGATGGAGGAGCTGCCGCAGCCTCGGCAGGAGTCACATGCTCCGTCAACTCAGAGATTTACAGGCACAGCTGCCCACCCTCTCCACAGCCCACAGCGTCTCCAGGCCCCTCATCCCCACTGAGCCTGTGCTGCACAGCCATGGAAACGGCTCTGAGCGCTGACTTGCTCCCACACAGTGTGTCAGGGTGAGCTGCGTTAAAGAGACCACTCTGCCATTCATTCAGAGTGTGCAAGTTAACTTGTAGCAGGGCTTGAATGGTGTTGTGCTCACACTCACTGGTCTGGGAGTGTTGTTAGCCTGGTCTGACTCTGCTGCTCATTCAACTTGAATGGATACACTTCTGTTCTTTTGTGCTGGAGCTTGCTCTGGATAAGATTGTCTGCTAAATGCGTGTAATGTAATTTAAACTGTACAGGATGTGAGACTCATTGCTGTGATGTAAGGGGATGAGCAGGTTGGTGTTGTTCCCGTAAACCCAGCAGAGGATTCTGGGAGTGATGATGTCAGATGACAGACAGGCTATAACCTTGGCCACATCCGATTTCCTCACTGACGTTACTCATGCCGTTTGTTCTTTTTTAGCCACAGAGCAATGAAAGAGAAAAGACAGATGTCTCCACTAAGGAACACAAGCATTGCTTTTTAGCTCTTCTAGCAAAAACACTGAGCAGAGCTAGACATTCACCCCCCGTTTGCCTGTCCCAAGTGTGATTATCCCTTCAAAGCCAAACATATGACACAATTATAGCCAAAAGGAATTTTAAATAATCACTGACCTCTCTTTTAGAATCAGTTTGTTTTTCAGCAAGGGAACTCCCATTGCAGTGCCAATAAAGAAGTGGATGACAGGCAGACAGCATGGAATAAAGATTAAATTAAGTACGACTAAATACCCTCATCCCTGCAATCATGTCTCCAGTGACGCAGCTTTCATCCTGAGCCTGCTGTCTCAGGTCACATGGCGCTGGTTCTAGCTTGTCCGGCTGCTGTCAGAGGCTGGGCCGTGGAAAATCCCAGCCTCTGTTGGTTCTAGCGCCGGCCCTCCCCAGCAACCCCTGGCTCAATCAATTCAGCTGTCTGGCATCAGAGTGGAGGGGCTGAGACAGTATCACCAGGCCAATGGCTCTTCAGAGACCGGACAAGCTCTGAGCACCAACTGTCCTCGTTCCAACCCTGTGACCTCACAATGGGATGATGGTTTCCATGGTAGTGGCTGGTCCAGGCAGTGCCTAAGGTGACCTGATGGATCTCACTGTAAGAGTGACTCCTGCATCTGTGTTTCTGGTGGAACACTGCCCTGTGGTACCCATGGAAACAGAATATCAACGACATCACTCACTTTAGACTTTAGGTCCAAGCTATATGAATGAATCAAAGAGGGATGTGTAAGATCAAGCAGATGGTAAATAAGCAGTGATATCATAGCAATATCAAGTCCTGACTGAAAAATCTACAGGATTCACCGTCTGGACTTTAACGCAATTGTAAATGAGCAACTATTTCGAGGCAAGGTACATGGCAAATCACATTTTTTCGTTTTGCTTTTGAAAAACAATGACCCAGAAACTCAAGGCCTTGAAAAGCCCTCCTTTCTCTTGTTTTGACTGGAACTGACTGCCAGTTATGTCCTCGCTTTGCTAAATGAACCAGCATGCATAGCGATGCCAAGGTTATGTAATGCGTTCCTTTGTGAAAGGGAATACTCAGTTTGGGGCATAACAGAATGTGTAGGCAGGGTACTGTGTTTGCTCAGGGTGGAAGTTTAACTTCCTTTGCTGTTAATTATGTTTCAAATATGCAAATGATGCCTCCCTTTTGCTTCACATTAAAATAGGCCGCTTCTTAAATGTAAAAAAAAGATGAGTCACGCAAAATCCAGTGTTCTGAAACCTAAAGCCCTGTTATTTTTATACTTCATAGTTTGTAAGCAAAGTTATGTCCCCGCAGACTTTAGACAGTAATCAGCTGTCACTCTTCCCAGCTATACATAACCTTGCTTAGTCAGCTGAGTGCAACATAAATTTGAAATTAAAATGGATTATGGTTTCAAGATTAAACTGCGTAAGTGATGATCAACTACAAGCCTTTTGAAAATGTCACCCTTCTGTTGACCCACTCTAGAAATAAATATAAATACAGGCAGTAAGTCAGATACCATATGGGCACTGCTCGTATTTTCTAACCCCTGTCAGACCTGTTCATACAACAGCCCAGGGGAAGCAAGCATTCGTTTAACTGTCACACAAAACCACAGTGGCATTACTTGTTCACGGGAAGTTTGTGGGGCAGCTGGAGGACATAATGCCATAACACTGTGAATTGTTCAGAACTGGACACTCTCATGCACTGAAAGCCATGCATGCAATGGCTCTTGAATATTACATTCCATTAAATTCATTTAGCAGACACTCTTATCCAGAGCGACTTCCAGCACAAAAAGCAGAAGTGTATCCACTCAAGCTGAATGAGTGTTAGACCAGGCTAACAACACTCCAAATCAGTGAGTGTGAGTGTATTTATCATATCGTAATATTGTCGATATGATATCTTATGAACCATGACATTAAATATCTTAAAATATCTGCTTCCCAAAACACTGGTAAGTGGGTCAAAATACACAAAAAACTGGATAAGCCCAAGTGATAAAACTTAAAGAGTAGGTTATGGGGATAACTGCCCATTACCAGACATTTCAAAATAGGTTTTTTTTTTGAAGCAACTGCTCAAGGGTACAATAGTAGTGGCCCAGCAGGGAATCAAACCAGCAACCTTTCTGTTATGAACCCTGCCCCTTACCATTACACCACACTGCTGCCTGCCAAAATGTATATTTGGAGACTGTAATGAACAGCACATACCAGGAGTCTGTACTGGAAATGCAGAAGCTACTCCCCACCCTCAGGCAAAACGGGGATGGCTTAATCCACAGGAACTGCTATATTAAAACAGACAGCGCACTGCTGCAACCTGTAAAAGAAGCCATCTTCACAGCATGCGTGAGAAGACTGCAATCACGTCTGTACTTACTGCAATGATCTGCAGTTAGTTTGGAGTTCAAGCGCAAAGTATGTAAGGGGACTTGTAAGGGGTCAAGGTTCCGGAATAGAGGCTGACGCGAGTTCCGGAATAGAGGCTGACTGCAGTGCCTATTCCCATCAGTATTCCGTTTGGAACAGATGATGCATCATACCAGTGAAATCTGTTCATGGAACCAGTGATAAACACAAAGGATGACACGAGGAGATTGCATAAATGTGACCCTGAGCAAATCACATCAATCCAAAAAGATATTTTGGATTGAAGAGAAAATGGCATGACTGTTATTCATATTATAGTAAATGGCTACATATAAGATTTACCAGATAAACATTAATGAGTGTAGGGTATTTTCAGTATACCTAGCTTTAAGGAACATATTTTTCATATAGCTCCAGAATCTTGTTGGGTTGTTCCTAACCTCACTTGGATGACTATGCAGAAATTCTCAGAACTTGCAGTCTGAGAACCATGTCATTTAAGCAGGGTTGGTGAGTTATTCCGTGCCAAGCGTATGAGGTGTACTTTGAGCTGTGACCTGGCAAATGACAACTAAAAATGGAATGCTGACGTTGACACATTGACAGGAAAAATGGCCCTTGTGTCACTTTTAACTGTGCCACTGTGGCACCTCTTACTGACATGCTTTCTAGAAGTAAAATACATGATATCCCTGACTCTTTCACGGTGTGGTTACAGTGAATTAGATTTGTTCTGAATTAATGTGTGAAATAGCCAATATTTCTGTTTCAATTAAATTATTCAAGGAAAATTTTGAAATGTCCTATTTCCCTAAAATACAAACTGTTCTACTGCATGAAAATGCAAAATACTTGATAACCTCAGGCTTCAGGGAGAAAGGGGGAAGTGGAGATGGGCCACAAAAAAGAACCAAACTCTGAAGAAAAAACTGTGGCTCCAAATGCTTAACCACAATTTCACAGTCCCAGAGGGAAGATATTCTTGCTTTTTTGTCATGTTGTGTGGTGTTTGCTGTTTTATCTTGTTTATTCTTTAGCATTTTCCTCCAGCATTTTTGTTTTTACCTGTTTTTGGTCCTTGTTTTACTCCTGAATGCAAACCTATTGTATTTAACGGCCTTGCTGCTTTTTCTCGTAGGGCTGAAGACACCACTACAAAATTCCCCTCAAGCGTGTGGGATACAACAGCGACCCCCCCTCCCCTCTTTGCTCTCATTTCCGGAGGCTGTTTCAGGCAGACAGTCATCTCCCTTCACATAAAGCCCAGATGCACACTAGTGCAGATTCATGCCACTCCTACCGAAAATGAAAAACACTCTGTCACTGGATCAGCTAGCGAAGCTAAGGGTGTTGCACTTCCTGTTTGGAGTCCTCTGATAATACAATGGAGGGAAGGGAAGCCCTGGGGGATAACAGTTTTCTTTGCAGATTTTTTTTTTCGTCTACCAGGAACACACCTGGAGGATTAACAGCAACAAAATGATCATTGTCTGCTTGTGATTTTTGATGCCCTGAGGGCCTGTTTACAAAAGCCAGTAATACATTTTAAAACATGAGTGATACATTTTAAACTATAAAATCCAAAATATATGTAGCGTGTTTCTGAGGAAACACTCAATATTAGAAGGAAATCTAGCATGGCCAGTTTCATAATAGTCATTTTAAACATGGCCCTCCTCCCTCCCACGGGACAGCAGCACTGAAAGAGTGCTGTAAACAGGAAGTGATCACGAGCCTCCCGATGACAGTTTCCTGTTAACTGAACCCACCTGGGCAGACTCCCCTCCCCCTTGCAGTGAAGGAGTGTGATTGGCTGCAGCGTACAGGGCGAGGTGAGGGTGGAGCAGAGCAGAAAGAAGCAGGGAGCCACAAGGCCAGCCAATGAAACGCATGCATTCCCTGCAGGGAAGGCCCAGGCTGCAGGTTTACAGCTTTCACACTCCAATACTGGAGATAAGGCTCATAATTCCTCTTTTTCTCTGTTCCCAATAAAACAGCACTTTATTTCCATTTCTAGCATCTAACCCATCTTGAGAGAAAAGAGGTTTATAACAGTAACTTTTTAGCAGATTTGTTACAGATTATAGCAGATTACAATGGGCTGCTCAGGCAAGGCACAGTTTGTGTTGAAACAGGCGCCAGTTGCAGATATGTAGTTCCCGTGCCAGCTTCTCCTTTATTATTGTGGGATGGTTGTAGGTGTAATCAGCACTCTGAAAATAGACACTCTGCTATATGTTAGTCATTTGTGCAATCTCTCTGTCTCTCAATGACCAGATCTTGAGATCTGAGCAGCAAGATTTTGCAGTCAGTTTCCTATTCCCAAACAGGCCTGAGACAATACTATGCTCTAGCTGATCCGTTAGCACAATTCAGGCATCAAGCGTAATGGAAAATATAAATCTGAATTTGTCATCACCGCAAAGCGAAATAATGGAACCCGTCTCCCCACGTAAATTTCCTCTGCAATATTAAACCCTAAATGAAATCCATTGATCTGCCAGCAAATCCACGATTGCATTTGCTAATAATTTACGAACGTTAACTGTGAATAAGGACAGGGTACAGGGAACAGGTGAGGCCTGTAGAGAACACCATCTGCTGTCCATGTCCTTTGATCCAAAATGTGACAGATTACGTGTGTTAATTGTTCCTTGTTTGTGTGACTGTCTGCATTATTGTTGGAGTAAACAGAGCGAGTGCCCCGCCCCACCCTATGAGGACACGCCCCTCTACACTCTGTCGTACAGCTCTATGTTCCCTCGGGGGGGTGCGCTGGTGAGCAGTTAGACCGGGTGAGTGGTGAGAGAGGGGGCCGTTCTGAGTACTGAGTCATGCTGGCATCACCCTGCCAGAACATGCCCCTCTACGCCCCGTCTCTACGCCCCGTCTCTACGCCCCGTCTCTACGCCCCGTCTCTGCGCCCCGTCTCTACGCCCCGTCTCTGCGCCCCGTCTCTGCGCCCCGTCTCTATGCCCCGTCTCTGCGCTCACCCGGGGCGTGTGCTGGCGCCGGTCAGACAGGGTGACGGTGAGCGGCAGGGCCGTTCTCAGCACTGCGTCACGCTGGCCTGCGGGCGGCTCGCCAGCGCTCCTGTAACTGCAGGAGATCAATAACAGCAGGAAGAGCCCGCAGCAGGAAGTGCTGATGCTGCAGTCTCACACTCCCTGCTGCTGAGTACGGAGCTGCCCCGAGGTGCACATGCGCGCGCACACACACACACACACACACACACACACACCCAAAACATACACACACACACACACGCACCCAAAACATACACACACACACACACACACACACACACACCCAAAACATACACACACACACACACACACCCAAAACATACACACACACACACACACACACACCCAAAACATACACACACACACACACGCACACACACACACACCCAAAACATATACACACACACACACACACGCACCCAAAACATACACACACACACACACACACACGCACCCAAAACATACACACACACACACACACACACGCACACACACACACACACGCACCCAAAACATACACACACACACACACTCAAAACATACACACACACACACACACACACCCACACACACACACGCACACCCCACGAAAACAGACATGCACACACATAGACTTGTGTCTCCAGCCTTCTGTGCAATGCCTGTGCAAATACACCCCACGTTAGTACAGTACATATTATTACAATGCACAGTATTGCAGTACATAGTATTATTTAATATTATATAATGGTATTACATAATATTACAGTGTGTACCATAGCAGTGCGTAGTATAGCGACGTGCGCTGCTTAGTATGACAGTGCCCAGTCGTTCAGTGTAGTAGTGCAGTACTACAGCGCATAGTATTGTAGTGACTTGTATTACATTGCTCAGTATTACTGTGTACAGTATTACAGTGTGCAATATTGTAGTGCGGTGTGTAGTATTATGTATACATATACAGATCAGGTGTTACTGCGAAAGCAGTTTGTGATTGTTTCACCTCAAGCAGAACCCATCAACACATAATATTTTCACAATTTCGCTGCAGGGCTGGATACACGTGAGTGCAGAATACTTCCCTAACTGGAAACATCTGAACCAGCAACGCAGAGAATTCTGAAGTCTGTTCTTTGCTGAGAGTTTTCCTGTGATTAAAAACACATGATGACCATGGACCTTGTCATGAACAAATACCTCCGAGAAACTAAAAATGTGATGAAAAACAGGAAAATTTTCCAAACCATAACCAAAATGTAATGTTTTACTTAAAGTCACAGAGGAACAGTTTCCTGTTGGCTCACCAAGACAAACTAACAGCTACATTTACGGGTTTGTTCGTTATTAAAACTTCAATACTATTACCTTGTAAATAGTTTCTGTGGTGACAGCCGCACCACTGCTGGGGTCACCCAGACTGTCTTATAGGGCACAGGAATAGAGCAGTGGACAGTTTCACAGCACATATATGTATGGCCTCATATTACAGAACTCCTGTATCTTTAGGATTCACCTGTATGAAGTAGCAGGCCCCAGTGAACAACATAAGTAACCACCTGTTGTCTGAGGCCAGGTTACATTCTGCCTTTGACTGGCAGGAAAACGGTTAGCGCCTCGATGAGGAGGACCTGCCGCCTGGAAATAATTCAGACGGTTGCGGGTTTGTTTCCTCCTGTGGCAACAGCGTGGGGGCAGGACTGTGGGCGCACTCACTGAGCGTGAGTTATGTTTGCAGTTCCGCCCCCCTAGCCCCCCCCCCCCGGCACCCCCCGCACAGACTCCAACAAAGACACCTCTGTCTCTCGAGCTGGGGGTGACATAACAGCACCCAGCAGAGAGTCAGCGGCCCTCAAACCGCACCCCTCCCCCCCTGCAGTTAAACAGTCAGTGCCGATCTCGCCGCGGGGGCAGGGAAATTGTGCCTTACGTGGAAAACGCACCTGAGAAACAGTTGAACAGAGAGCTTTTACTGTCTGGGTGGGACTTATGAACTATGAACCTATGAAATCAGCGCTGCAAATCAAGTTCTTTTGTGTCTCAACAAAGGTGCCAAGTCCATTTGTTCAGTGTGACTTGATTTTTAGAGGCAGAGTATTTTACCTCTATGGGTACAGCTAGCGTTGTTATGGCAGAGGCGATGAACAGTATGTTATGCAATGGTCACGGTCAGCAATTTCACAAATTAAAGGGCAGGCAAAGCAAATAACATTCAGAAATTTAAAGGCGTGAGATCTCAATGGGAAACATCAGTTGTGGCACTTGCTGAGGGACAAAACTGTATTCCCAACATGAATGTTCAGGGGAATCTGAAAGAACATTTGCCAGGAGGGGGGCTACATTCTTTAAATCTCAGTACTGTACTGTTTGTGCCTTTCACTACATTGGAAGAACAAGTCATGGAGGTAAACCTAAAATATGCATTCCTTGGCGTGTAGGTACTGTGCTGTACCAGACAGGAAAACATTCACTTTAACAGCCTCCAGGACCTGCCAGGGTGGTGTTTTTGCCCTGAGGGCTGATTAATTTGTGAGCAGGCGTGACATAGTTACTCTGTGCACTGGCTGAGCTGCAATGGGGCCCATGTTATGTAATATCAGGTTCCTCTCTGGGAATTCTGACTCAAGGGCTCCCCCTGGTGGCTGTCCTCCTACACGAAGACGTGCTCCATCAGCTTGGCGCTCTCGATGCCGGGAGAGAGCCGCACGGTTCCATGGAGAGACATCAGGGCGGCGTCGATGTCCCGGGCCAGCTCAGGCCGTCCCATCAGCCCGCAACGACCCGCGATCTCGCTCCACCCCTCGACCGTGCACCCCTCATCTTCCAGGATGGTGCTCTCCAGGGTACCTGAGGCCAGAGAGACCGGACACGCAAGGGGTCACTCAGCTGAGCTCATCATCCCAGTGGAGTGGAACTCAGAATGGGACATTACAGCACACACCCACACTGCACCTTCAGAGCAGACTGAAGCAGGACTCTACCTCCACAGCTGAGGAAGAAACTGCCTGCTGGAGTTACTCATTCCAATATCAGTCAGTGAAGTCACATCACCTATTAGAACAGGTCTACAATGCAAACGAAACATTACTCACAGTCTGTTCCAGGCCTTAGTGTATCAGAATATTAAATACTGCATCACATTATACATTTGCTTAACAAATACACCTCTCCATCATGATGCACTCACATGTCCCCTGTTTCTACACCTGATCCACGCAGGTAGGCCCCTGTTTCTACACCTGATCCACTCAGGTAGGCCCCTGTTTCTACACCTGATCCACTCAGGTAGGCCCCTGTTTCTACACCTGATCCACTCAGGTAGGCCCCTGTTTCTACACCTGATCCACGCAGGTAGGCCCCTGTTTCTACACCTGATCCACTCAGGTAGGCCCCTGTTTCTACACCTGATCCACTCAGGTAGGCCCCTGTTTCTACACCTGATCCACGCAGGTAGGCCCCTGTTTCTACACCTGATCCACGCAGGTAGGCCCCTGTTTCTACACCTGATCCACGCAGGTAGCCTGTTTCTACACCTGATCCACTCAGGTAGGCCCCTGTTTCTACACCTGATCCACGCAGGTAGGCCCCTGTTTATACCCCTGATCCACTCAGGTAGGCCCCTGTTTCTACACCTGATCCACGCAGGTAGGCCCCTGTTTCTACACCTGATCCACGCAGGTAGTCCCCTGTTTCTACACCTGATCCACGCAGGTAGCCTGTTTCTACACCTGATCCACGCAGGTAGGCCCCTGTTTCTACACCTGATCCACGCAGGTAGGCCCCTGTTTCTACACCTGATCCATGCAGGTAGCCTGTTTCTACACCTGATCCATGCAGGTAGGCCCGTGTTTCTACACCTGATCCACGCAGGTAGCCTGTTTCTACACCTGATCCACGCAGGTAGCCTGTTTCTACACCTGATCCACGCAGGTAGGCCCCTGTTTCTACACCTGATCCATGCAGGTAGGCCACTGTTTCTACACCTGATCCATGCAGGTAGCCTGTTTCTACACCTGATCCATGCAGGTAGGCCCGTGTTTCTACACCTGATCCATGCAGGTAGCCTGTTTCTACACCTGATCCACGCAGGTAGGCCCCTGTTTCTACACCTGATCCACGCAGGTAGGCCCCTGTTTCTACACCTGATCCACGCAGGTAGGCCCCTGTTTCTACACCTGATCCATGCAGGTAGCCTGTTTCTACACCTGATCCATGCAGGTAGGCCCGTGTTTCTACACCTGATCCACGCAGGTAGCCTGTTTCTACACCTGATCCACGCAGGTAGCCTGTTTCTACACCTGATCCACGCAGGTAGGCCCCTGTTTCTACACCTGATCCACGCAGGTAGCCTGTTTCTACACCTGATCCACGGAGGTAGGCCCCTGTTTCTACACCTGATCCACGCAGGTAGGCCCCTGTTTCTACACCTGATCCACGCAGGTAGGCCCCTGTTTCTACACCTGATCCACGCAGGTAGGCCCCTGCTTCTCGTCCTCCCCTCCTGTGGGCACCTGATGCAGGCGAGACTGGCCGGTCCGCTCACCGCACGCCTGAAGGCTCTCCAGGAGCTGGAAGGCCAGGGCCTGGTTCTCCGTGTCCATGAGGGCGTGGACGGTGAAGCCCAAAGACAGGCCGGGGCGGTTCCGGTGCTCCTGGGTCAGGGCCCGGAGGAGGCCCGGGCTGGGGCAGCTCTTCAGCACATACAGACAGTCATCTGCACACAGGGAGAGAGCCGGGTCAGAACCAGTAGCATTACTTCTGCATGAGTGCCACAGAACGTTGTCTGCTTAACACTCCCACAATACTGTCAACTTTTTTACACAGTTCACAGTACTGGGGTGGCAGTGTAGCACAGTGGTAGGGAGCAGGGCTTGTAACTGAAAGGTTGCTGGTTCAGTTCCCTGTTAGAGTACTGCTGCTGTATCCTTGGGCAAGGTACTTAACTAAGAATTGCCTCAGTAAATATCTATCTGTATAAAGACATATAAAGACATATAAAATTGTGACCTGTGTAAGTCACTCTGCATAAGAACACCTCTTGTTTTTTACACAGTCCACAATACTTTTACAGTTTACAGAACTGTCAATGTTTTAACAAAGTTGACAGCAGTCAACTTTTTAAAATTCTCCAAACTGCTTCATGTAAAAATTTTATTATAATAACGATTTTCCATTTTTATGATGCATCTTTTAGTGACACTGCTTGCTGCTGCCTCTGTGAGCTGTTCCCATGCATGGCTGTGAGCACTAGCCTATGGAATCCCCTCTCTGGCTGTGAAACCCAGCAGAAGCACTGACGCTGTAAACAAACTCCGCGCCGCTTGGCGGTCGGCCAGCTGTTTACTGTGGGTGAGGGAGCAGTGGGCAGCTGCCAGGTCTGATATCATACATCCTGCGGGCGGCGCAGTGGCGTGAGGGAGATAAAGACCCCGCAGGCAGGGCTGCCGCGGCCCGCGCCAGCCACGTCTCCCTGGAGCCTGTAAACAGTGCACTTAAAGAGCCACTTTGCTGGCCGTTCGCTTGGATGGGCGCTGGTGGGCGATTGACTGGAGGAGCAACACAAGTGCAATGATTATGGCAACGGAGCTGCACATCATTGATAACCGCAGATGGGCTGTTTACTTGAATGATGAGAAAAACCAGCCAACACATCTACCAACCTCTGCCTGCTACTGGCTTAGTGGAATGATGCCCTTTGGTACATGATGGTTACGTGTGTGTGTGCGCGTGAGTGTGTCTGTGTTTTAGTGTGTGAATGCATGTGAGTGTGTGAGTGTGTATGTGTGAGTGAGTGTGAGTGTGTTTGTGTGTGAGTATGTGAGTGTGTATGTGTGTATGTGTGTGTATCCCTCCCCTCTCCTCACCCACGCTGAGAGCCTCGCTCTGGTGGAGGAGCTCCACAGCAGTGCTGATCATTCCCCTCCTGCACATGCAGACCGCTGCCTTCCTGTGGAGGCCGCAGCTGCTGAACACCACCTGAGCCAGCGCTAAACAGGTGTCCCCGTCCCGCGCCTCTCTGCCCCCGTGCGCACTGATCACATCCCCCAGGGCCTCTGAGAACTCCAGCCTGCATCCAGGGGAGAGGTACAGAGAGCAGACACTACGGCCACACGGATCCAGCAAAAAACAGCCCTCTTTATGAGCCAACAGGAAACTGGAAGCCTATTAGAAACTACATTGACCATGAGCCTTTGCAGCGACCAAGTACTACTGTATGAGCAATTACTCTATGGTCTGGCTCTCACCTGTGCTGAGTGATCCAGTGAGTGACCAGCTCTACACAGTCATGCTTCAGGGCCCATCTGACCCCTTCCACAGCCAGGCCTGCCCCTGGAAGCTGTTTCCCAGCATGCACTGTGTCCATCAGGGCCTGGAAATAGAGCAGGGGCAACGGCAAGGCCAGCTCCCCTTCCTGCAGGCTAATGGCTGAGACAGACACACTGTCAGTCCTGAGACTCTCTCCCCAGGTCTCCATAGCAACACTTCTTTTGGAGTGTCCAAACAGTACCAAGCAATCTTAGACTAACTGCAGGCTTATTTTTAGATTTACTGAATGAAACAGGTTGTTATTGGCTGACTTATTTAATTTATTCTAGAGAATTTGGAAAATAAAACTGATATAAGACAACAACTGATCAATTTAATACGGCTACAATGTACCCTTTGAATAACAGAGCTCTTAGCGGTGTTTTAGTCTGCAAAGAAGTCTGATTATCTGTCTATTTACTCATTAATCCCTATACTGATTATTTATTTTGGCAGTGCGTTTTCTTTGTCTTTGTGGAAACATTGCAAGCCTGTTTCAGCTCGGTGTTTGGCCTCACGGAGCAGAGGAGAGGAGGCTGTGAGGAGGGTGATGGCTAGTAACCAGTGACACCTGCGGACGTGGGGACACACCTTTGAACCTGTCCATGGTCGCCGTGTCCCTCAGCACTCCGTAAGGGCTTCTAGCGGCATGCAGGGTGGCTGCCTCGTACTGCCCGCCTTCAAGCAGCTCCGTGAACCTGACGGAGATCCGGAGCACAGCGTTAGCTGTGCCAGCCGAGTTAGCTACACGCATCACCCAGGGCATCGCTAACCACCTCGCACCAAAGCTCCCTCTACTGCGACTCTGCTGCATACCTATCGACGTAATCCGACACAAGTTTGGACTCTTTCGCTTTGGCAGGATCATCCTCCTCGAATTCCGGGGCGCTGGAGCAGTCCTCGTCACACTCGCACACTGCGACAGAGCGGACGTTATGAGCCATGCTCACCTCTTGTGCCATCATTAAAACATTAAAACCAGCGGCAGATTTTGTAACAAACACTGTAACCGAATCAGATGTAAATGCTAATCCTTCCACAGTGCCACAGGCTAGTGTATAGAACAGGAGCTGACCCACCCGAATAATGTTCATTAAGTACATGACATGATACACTGATCGCTGCGACATAAGGGCACATTGGGGTACACTGTGTAACCTCTCATATGAATGGGCTGCATGTACCTCTGAGATCTGAAATGTGCTCCAGGGCTGGGGAGAGGACTTCCATCAGAGGGACATCTCTGCCGGACTTTTCCCAGGAGCTTAAGGTGTCGTGGAGGTATTTCAACTGTTTGTACCTGGGCAGAATTTAACGCAGTTCACAATTCATGCTAAACTATACACAGCCCATGCAACAGTCAAATGTAACACTGCTCTGTTTCTGACCAACAATTTATTGTATTCATAAGGAAATCTACAACTACTAACTATAAAAAGGTTTGCCACTAGAGGGCGCCAGAGAAACACAGCACTACAGCGATGAAAGCCATGACAGACTCCCACCTCTGCTGGAGTCTCTGGTTCTCCATGGCAACCTTATCCCTATGGTCCAGCACTCTCCTCAATCTGCTGTCCAGGTCCACCTTCACCTGTTTGCACAGGTAATGGCTTTCCTTTTTGTTCTGCAGGTCTGCACGCCTCCGCTCCAGACGCTCCAGGTGAACGTCGAGGGCTTCCGGGTTCAGTGACTCTTCTAACGTCAGGCCTGGTGAACACAGTCTAGTGAAGATCACGTTCATCCTTCACTGTCAACAGCAATTCATGAGGAATGTTAATGGCATAAATTCACAGCATCAATTACAGCAAAAATAACAATGTTCATAAATTTAACACTTATATGTATCATGACAAATTGCCATTTCACAAGGTAATAACCCCTCAAAATTAGATATACTTTATTTGATTGGTTATAGCCATAGTTAAATGAAGTTGTAACTAAATGACAAAATTTTGCTTGGTTAGAGAGATTTGTTTCAAAGATGGTTTATACTTTAGTGAAATACTTCTCAGTGAAACGTTCTCAAACTGAATTTAGTTTGAGCTGCTTAAGTGTGAGGTCCTGACATTTACTGGCAATGGTGCAATGGTGGAGTATTTCAGCCTGCTGCTGGCCCAGAGAACGATGTTTCTGTTTGCTCCTGCCTACTATTGGCCTGGTAGGCGATGGCTCTGAATATTTCTGCTTGCTACTGGCCCCAAGAGTGATGGTTTTGTGTGTTTCTGCCTGATACTGCCCCAATAGGCTGTGGCCCTGTGTGTTCCTGCCTGATACTGGCCCAATAAGGAAGTGTTTCTGTGTGTTCTTGCCTGGTATTGGCCCAGAGGGCCTTGGTTCTGTGTTGAATTCAGACTCTGGCTGTTGTGTTGGCCCCCCTTCTCTTCGTGACTCCTGCAGATTAATCAGCTCTGCCTGGAGCTTGGCTGTGTTCTGTTGGATGATCTGAATCCTGTGAGAGCAGGTGAGGGTGATTTCTTCACAAGGACACACTACAACCTGAAGTGCTAAGGTGTAGTGTATGTACATTACATGACATCATTTAATCAATAATCAGTTAACAAGGCTTCAATACAGCTCATCTTAACAATGAGTTAGTGATAAAAAAAAATACAAAAGAAACAATACATTAGTGTAATGTGAGACCTGAAACAGACATCATTAGTCTGAGAAATAGACCCTTACAGATGACTGTGGCAATGCAGAAGAAGGACACAATGTCTGACATTGGCTTTGACCACACTAAGTACTGTACTATGTATCTGGGGACTGCAATATGTATATGAGGTGCATATAGGTATGTATGTATGCATATAGGTATGCACTGACCTGAGCTGACCTGCCACACATTTGGACCTACCACATACTCGTCCTCATGTAACCATGCTGAGGAGTACACAGGCTGCGTGTCAAGGAAACAGACATTTAGGGACAGGTTTTATAGGCCAAAATGAGCATTCATGCTTTAGTCTCAGGACTGAAGCCCACTGCTTGGGTAAATGGTTCAACAGCCCAATCAGGAAGGTCAGTCCCCTGTGAGAATTTAATTCTGCTTCCACCAGAGCCCCCGAGTGGCGTCTTCCATTGTTACATGTCCGTTATTCAGGTTGCACGGTTAAAACATTATCTGGTAGTGGCTGACGTGTATAATGACCTCATACCTCTCCTGCAGCTGGGCAGCTCTCCTCTGATAGTTCATTAGCGAGATGGGCGCAGTGAGCGCGGCTCTCTGCTTCCTGTGAGTGACACCCGCTTCCTGCACACTTCTTTTTGCAGCCCTAATGGTGTCATCATACTCTCTCTTGATGGCAGCGAGGACCTTTCCGTAGGCTGTGGCATGCTCAATCACCTGAAAATACGAGCATTTAGACTCACAAAATTCACAGACAAGGGTCTTGTGCTCAGATGGAAAACAGTGCTTACAGTCATTCCTCATGTGTATGCCTACATGTAAAACCTGACTGGGCAATATAAAATTAGAGGAATTACTATAGCGGTTTGCATAGTTTGTTTCTAAATGGTTAATACACATGCTCTCATCATTCAGTTTTTATTTCCTTAAAAGATGCCCATATCCAGGGCAGATTAACTGTCATGTCCATCCGTTTATACAGATGGGCATTCACTGAGACAAATCGAACTTAAGAACATTCCCAAAGACAGCAGGGCTACTTCTGGGTTTCAAACTTAACACCTTCTGGTTGCAAGTCAAGTTTCCTACAAAACAGAAAATACACTATTCAGCCATCTGCCCACCCAAAAATGTGCATGCACACACGCACACACACATTCCTATCTGGGTTTGTTTAATTACCCACCTTGTCAAATGCACAGCTGTAAATAGTGAAGCGTTGCTCGTGAGGTCCATCCTCTGGGCACCTTGAGTATTTCTTCTCATTCTGTATATACTCATCTAAAGAGCCTAAGAACTCCCTGTCACGGGCAGATAAAATAGGTGGGAGGGCTCTTGCCCCTTTGAAACAGGACTTATGGGAAATTGAGTTTTCAGTCCCAGTTGCAGCCATCTACTCAAAAACAAAAGAGTGTTGGAGTGTATCACCTAACAAAGATACAGCTTTTAATCTGCATTTGATTAGGGTTATGTCTTAAACTCAATACTTTAGCTAAATTTATCTAGGCTAAAACCAAGAATGAGAGAGTCTGTTAATTATGCATTGTGTCACCACGGTGCAAACATGATCGCTATCTGAAGCAATCTGAAGACTTAGAGGAAGACAGTATTGATTGGAATTACTGACTGACTGAGCGACACACACAGTAACTGTACTGGACATTAAAAGATAATGCATAATTTTGTTTCACTACTATCAGGAGGATACCTGTGCAAGTAAGGAACATACCAGTTCAACCGGGAAAATCAATACAAATGTTAGTATGATTGCTGTTCTGTGCAACAGCACCAAAATTACACGTGATATAACACACATACTGTATATCTATTTGCCAGCTAGTGGAATTGGATCATATTGTATCCGATCACCCTAATCATTCTTGTTCTCATTAACTCATTAATTAATGGCTACACGATAAAACTGTTTAGCGGTTTAAATGTCCATATGGTCAAACAGTATGAACGTAATAAGAAATTACAATATACCTCAGGCGGTACTTTACAGCCGATATCAGCCATGCCTCAAGTGAAACACGTTTGTTTACGGTGGTAACCAGGAAGGTTACTAAGGAAATTACGACAAAGTAGTTAAACTGTACACCAATAACTGTATTAAAGCTTTGTTTCTACAAGTTAGAGAAAATAACACTATGTAATTATACGAAATTATATCTGAACAAAACGTTCAAAAAATATTCAGAAACGTTTCAATTGTTGAGTCATTTAACTATTTTATACAGGCATTTGTTTAGGACGCCTACTCCCTGCTCCGGCTGTGAGAAAACCCCGTCGCACGCGTTGCAAGCCCTCTTCTCACGATCCGCCATTAGCAGGAGGCTTGTGGTGAGTTAGAGCTCCAGCTTTACATAAATAAATATTAAGATTAAATACATATTTTGGATGTATCCACCGTCGTAAACGAAATTCAAAGTCCATTCTTTCCCTTGTGCAGGTGGATTCGATTCCAAAATGCAGATTTTCGTGAAAACCCTTACGGGGAAGACTATAACCCTTGAGGTGGGTGCTCCGGCCGGTTTGCAGTGGCTAGGCTTTAGCTGGCTGCTACTAGAGTTCTGTGGCGCTTCACCCCCGTGCTCGCCAACATCGATCATTTCCAACTGTATTAAAACAACTTACACAATTGTGTACATATGATTAAAATAACACCAGCATAGTAATATCACAGACGTATTTTGATTGCGCCAGCCTCCTACATATTATTGGGAAGGAAAGCACTGTTGCACACGTGTGTCTGGCTATATCGTAGCCTAATAGCTAGTTAATGGCTAAAAGATGTATTGGGCCGAGTTGGAAAGCGTGTAGGTTTCTATTCAGTAACATAAACGTTGTTCTATAAAAGTAGATGTAAATGTGTGTTTAGTGTGAAAGTAGGGATCTCCGTCTAGATGTCATCCTGTTTAGCTAGCGAGATGCTCGTAGTGTCATTCGTAGTCAGTTATAAGGCAGGCTTACCATTTTGAATACCCAGTCTTACGTGTATATGTGCAAAACCGCGCGTATATGGTAGCTCGCTAAGTAGCTTTGTATTTTATGACAGTTGCTAGCTAGCGGCACATTTTAATTAACAGCTAATTCTCACAGCTAGAATATCGGAGCTTGGCAAATCTGGCATGTCCGATTTCTGCAACGCGTGGGACATGGGTAGCAAGTTAGCTAGCTATTTTTGACAGGAAGAAAAGTGTTTTTATATTTGAGGACTTTACCGTAGAATTTACATAGTCTTCTGTACCGAACAGGTTGAACCTTCCGATACCATCGAAAATGTCAAGGCTAAGATCCAAGACAAAGAAGGTGAGTGTTTTTCTTAGCACATTTTGTTAGGGCAGCTCCAGATTCCTCTGTTAGATACTTAAGTTTAATGAACGCTTCTTACAGATTAGTACTGTATGGGACCTGCTCTTGCTAAGTGTACTGAGCTGAGGTCTTACCTGAATTCCTCCCTTCCAGGTATCCCTCCTGATCAGCAGAGGCTGATCTTCGCTGGTAAGCAGCTGGAAGATGGCCGCACTCTGTCTGACTACAACATTCAGAAGGTCAGTGGCTGTAGACTGCAACACTGATGTGTTCTGTCAGTTCTTTTTGTCCGTCTCTGCAGTGGATGGTTAATTAACAAGAGGGGTAGCAATAGAGGAAACCTTGGTGTGATTTGCAAAGAATATTGTGATGCATCCACTGGTTACTAATCAATTCTTAAAGTTAATGTAGAAAAACTGCTGTAAGCACCGTGGAAACTCCTGTACGCATATAAGTCATTGAATTGCTGAGAGACTTTGGGTAGTGTGTGATGGTAGACATCCACTGTCAAGCCCCTATCTGACCTGAGCCAATTCTCTGCCTGCAGGAGTCCACACTGCACCTGGTGCTGAGGCTGCGTGGTGGTGCCAAGAAGAGGAAGAAGAAGTCCTACACCACACCCAAGAAGAACAAGCACAAGAGAAAGAAGGTCAAGCTTGCTGTGCTCAAGTACTACAAGGTAAGGGCCTGGTCAAAATGAGCAGTCTGGGGATGTTGGGGACCTCATGTCAGTCATCTCTTATTCTGCTTTAAAGTTGGGATCAGCATGAAGTGAAGTTGCAGTTGCTTGTTATGCCAAGGGACTGATCCTAATTTTATCTTTGGGAATAGAAAAAGCATAAGTTTGCCAAGACTGCAGAAGCATAATGTTTTAAGAGTACAGCATCTCTTACAGGCTGTGTCTGCGAGTCATTTCAGATCTTTGCCAGTATTAATTCATTGAAGCAGTGCTCAGTTTAAGGGTGCAAGTAATGGGAATGTTAAACCTGTAGTGTCCTGGGGAACTCAGCCTACACGCTGCATGTTTTTACATTAGGGTGTTTGGTGAGCTCTGTAAGTGTAACTGATGAGTAATTGATATTGAAGTGTTCTGATGGACTGTACTCGCCACTTTTCGGGTTCGCCCAGGTCGACGAAAACGGCAAGATCCACCGCCTTCGCCGCGAGTGCCCTGCGGACGAGTGTGGTGCCGGTGTGTTCATGGCCAGCCACTTCGACAGGCACTACTGCGGAAAGTGCTGCCTCACTTACTGCTTCAACAAGCCTGAGGACAAGTGAGAGGATGGACTGGACCTAATAAAGCCTTCACCACCCATTCCCTGTGCCGTGCCTCTTTATTTAACACTGTATAGTCATCAGGAACACATTGCATAATTCAGTCACATCTGAAGCTGTCAGGGCTGTGCACTCCTGGTTTTTTACCATCTTATTCATTTATACAGCTGGATATTTGCTGAGGCAATTCTGAGTAAAGTACCTTGCCCAAGGGTACAGCAGCAGAGCCCCCTGTGGGGAACTGAACCTGCAACCTTTCAGTTACGAGTCCTGCTCCGTTAATTTTCTTTCTCCAGCTGCAATTGTAAGTGGTGGAAAGAGATGGAAACCTGGTGGATGTTCGCACTTCAGGACAGGAGTTATGAAGGTTTGTTCTGCAGATTTAAAATGAGTATTATTCAGTGGAGGTATGAGAGATTGTCTCACACTTCCTATACTTGTATACAGCATTGGTCCTGATTCTATGAATGTTCTGGCTTAACTGGCCTTAATATATTTATATGACATTCTTGATCATGCAACAGTTCCAGCAGCATTGTACTTGTAGAGATGTAGTTAAGCAGTCCGAACTGCTGATCGAGAGTAAAAACACGAATCAAAAGCTGAAGTTAAACGAAAAGGCTTTTGGAACACAAAGTGCCATCCTTATTCCCACCTCACAGAACACAATCGGGTACATAGGTTAAGGAAAACTTTGTTGGCCTTGTGTACAGATTGCACATATACCAAGTATTTTATGGAAGGATGTTTGAAAAGAACTCTGATCCTAACTTGAAACTAAGACGGGCCATTCCTAAGGTTAGACTTTAAAGGATGACAATGTGTAGGAACATTAGCCTACTTGCTGTCTTTCTACATTGCATGTGGGGTAGAGGATACATGCCACTTACATCAAGATGTTTTTTCTAGGATTTCAGATGCTTGACTGAGGTCAAGCTAGGGTTGCATAGTAAAGTTCTTCCTTTTTATGTGGCAAATTGGCTGTGTTACTTTCTGAACTCATGATTATATGTCAATGATAATGTAGTGTGAGACTCTGGACTTAGATTAAAATTGTACTGTTTTATTACCAAAATTTTGACTCCACGTGGGGTTGAAAATACGATGGTTGTACAGATATTTTGAAGCGTGTCACTCCGCGCATGCGCATGCATGCTCTAAAAGATTGGCCTAGTTTTTCAGCCATCTTGGTGGGGTTGTGTTGCGTCAGCGTATCACAACTGTCCTCTGCTGTAACGCCTGCGAAGCGTGTGGCACTGGCTTGGAACTGCTTGTACAACCAGGAAATAGGATTCAAGGAGTTACAGTGTTACATCGTTTGCACATATTAAATTATTTTAGTTCTTTCAGTTTACAATGGCGTCATCAGAGCTTCGGAAAGAACTGGAAGAGTACCTGAAAAGTCTTAATATTGAGACGGTCTGCGTGGACCATCCAGAGGTAAAACTGGAGTAATGAAAAACGATCTACGGCCAACTAACCACGAAATATGCTGTGCATTAACAACACGTACATTTTTGTATTTTATTGTTAATGCCGTGTCTTGTTTGCTAGTTTGCTTGGAAGCTATCTGAAGTATGTAGCTAACGAGCGTGTAGCGTGGCAAGGCTGCGGATGAATGGAACGTATTGGTGTTATAACTGCGGCGATCACCAGAGGTCGCAAGATGTTCAAAACGATAGTTTCCGTCTTGAGCGAGTAAACGAAAGTGAGGGATTATGCATATCAAGCGTTAAAAACCAAGAGACATCAATCTCCACACAGCTCAGTGGTAATATCCTTGGAACTTATACACCAAACGGGAGAAACAGATCTTTCACCCCCTTGTTGGTAGCTAAAGGTTTGCACGTGACATTAGTGCCTCTTTACTGATCCCAAAACTGTGCACTTCAGGGATACTTAAAATCCCTATTGCAAATGGTCAAATGTAGTCTTGATGCAACAATTTTTTTTTTTTTTACAGTTTACATCCTTCCTAGAAGTCACATCTGATCCTTTTATGGGGTTAATTCTATTACAAATACATTCATAAAATTGAGTGGTTTTATATATTAGATTTTTCTTCAAATAATACATAACCTTTGTTTGACTTTACAGTAAACTTTCTTGAATAAAATTAAAATGACACCACGAATATGGTAGGTACTAGTGCCACAGTGTCACAGAGCACTGATCTTAACTACATTCAACCCTATTAATGTGACTCATGTCTTAGTTTCAGCTGTCTCCAGCATACTTAGCACTGTGTAGTCACTCCAAATGCTACAACTCTGTGACTGTGAGATCACAATTTTGTCGAGTGTCTGGCGGCACTTCACAGTGGGTTTGCAAACACATAACCGATCCATTCAACAATTAAAAATTATTGAAAGGAATTTCTGAACACTTTGAATATTTACTTGTTTGAATAGAACTGCTAAAATATGATCCATTTTATAGGTGCTCACATTTCCCTCGCCATCTCTTTAAGGTGTTTACCGTTGAGGAGATGATGCCTCATGTTCAGCACCTGAGCGGGGCGGTGACCAAAAACCTCTTCCTCAAGGACAAGAAGAAGAAGGGGCTGTGGCTGGTGTCGACCCGCCACGACCGGCAGGTCAACCTGAACGACCTGGCCAAGAAGCTGGGCGTGGGCAGCGGGAACCTGCGCTTTGCGGACGAGGCGGCCATGTTGGAGAAGCTGAAGGTGGGGCAGGGCTGCGCCACGGCCCTGGCGCTCTTCTACGACAAGGAGCAGAGCGTCAGATTCGTGCTGGACAGCGACCTGGCCGACGGCGGTCACGAGTGGGTGTACTTCCACCCCATGACCAATGCCGCCACTATGGGCCTGAAGCCCCAGGACCTGCTGAGATTTTTAAAAGAGACGGGACATGATCCTGCTCTCCAGAGCTTTGATTAAAGGACCGATTCAAACCTTTGTGCCAGAAACCAGCTTTAATGGCTGATGCTAATGTCAAGAGGTTATTTTAATATATGACACTGTGCCTTCCACCTGAGACAGGGCTGCTGTCATGACACACATGGTTACAAGTAAAGTGGTGCTGGCAGGTACAAGTTTAACTTTTTCATGGTGTAAGGGTTTTGTTGACTATAAAGAGGGAGCTATACTCTATTTCATGTAACAGAAACCTCAGGCAATAATGTGCACCGTCTTTGTAAAAATATGACAGAAGAGTGAAAACGGTTTGTGTTGTTGCTGTTATGTTCCTACCTTGAGGGAACCAAGTAAACTACGTTCAATCAGACAGAGAGACGATGGTTGATTCATTCATCTTCTGCAAGGAAAAGCAGTGGTATGATGATTGGTTTGAGCCTATTTTGAGTAAATGGTAAGCATTTAGACTAGGAGGGTGCACTGCCACATTTTTTAATGTTCATGTAAGAATATTATTTCAACACTTCAGTTCCAATAACTGTATCCTCCCACTGCCATCCCACTGCCTCTGCTGCTCTCCCTCCCAGGGGAAACACATTCCTTTCCAGATGGCGATCCACTGGGTTCCAAACACGCTATCTGCCAGGTGTGAATTACCTGGGCGGTATGCAGGGTAATTACAGGACACCTTCCAGTGGGAGCATGTCCTGTTTATGTACCAAATCTGCTCAGCTTGTGTTTTTAGGTGACGTTAATATTTAGTAACACCTGCGAGATAAGTGTGAGATTATGCACGCTGAATGTTATTTCCCTGTGGAGGGATATGTCAGTTGATGGATGTTTTTATTGCTCAGCATAGGAATACACTGAATGGGCTGAATTTGTCCTTTCATTTTTTTAGATTTAGAAATATCTCAACACCACAGTGCAGCCTCTCCACTAAGGTTGTACTTAACTGAAAAGGTATAGCATGTTTTAGAGGGAGGAGTTGTCAAAACACCAACACAAAGTGCACTGGAAAATACTTCAGGGGACAGGAACTTCCATATAATCAAAGCATGAAGGTTACAGCAGATGTGGATATAGTGTTACTTTTATTTGGCTTGGAACCTGACAAAGGGGTAGCACCTGTCACCAGGCCAAGGCTGCTGACCCCCCATTTGGACACCATAAACAGGAAAAAGAAAGGGGGGGTGGGGGTGGGGGTGCCATGAACAGCTGACACAGAAAGGAACTGGTGAGTGGGATTGTTAGAGTCTGGGATATGACTGGTTTGTCTATGTCTGGTAAACAGCAAAGAGACAGTCTGTAAATTCTTCCAAATCTTCGTTTGGAACTTCAATTAGTTGATTGTAGCGGAAAACACTACTTATCAAGTGGGAAGTAAGCCATCTAACAGTTTAAACTGTAAATTAGTGTCTTGTACATATTAAAAGAAATGATGACGACACTGGAACTTGGCATGAACTAGGTGCATTTAAACATTTAGTATGTTTGAAATATTTGGAGCATATGAGGGCTAAAAATCCAGCATGCGAAATGTCCCAATCTGATGAGCAGGAGCTGGGTGTAACTAGTACGGTGGAGACCAGAGAAAATTAATAACGTGTATTAAAAATATGCATTTTAAAACCCTGTCACATATACACATCCTTCCAGCAGGTGTCCCTGTTGTCCACGGTTTTCATCATAACAGTGAGCTTGTGTCTTCAGCTCCCCTTTACAAATACAAAGCTCTGCCCGCAACCCATTCAGTGCACAGCGGTTCTGTGAGAACATCCCACAATGGGCACTTTCACAAACTGAAACAAAACCTCCAAAATTAGGTACAAAAGTCACATTCTTTCATTAGGAGTAGCGCATTTATGGTCTCCTAATGCTGAAGTGTGGCATTTCGTGCTTAAAACTAACCTTGGAACAGTAAAGGTCGACAAATCGTGTCATTCTCCGAAAAGGAGCTGGTTTTACCCAATACGTTACGATGGTTTGCATGAACGTTAGTCAGATATGTAGCTAATTCTACAGAAACAAAGCACCACTCAATGAGTCCATTTCCATTAAATTACAAAGTTAGCGACAAAGGTATAATGAGAAATATATATCTATCAAGGCCAGTCGTTTTTTCCTTTGCTTTTGAGCTAACTACAAAATGATAAAGCCAAATTTGCAGTTCGTGTAAAACTTAGTCAAACATACTCGCAATTCACAGAACATATTAAGTATACAGAGGGTGACCTTGTCATCCGACGGCCTTACCTAAGGGTCTTCATATATACACTGTTATTTTCGGAAGACAGGTTCATCAGTTTCGTCTCTGAGACAATCCTGGAACTAACTTCGTTTATTTATTCCTACTTCAGCAAAACTTCGTCAGTCAGTTCAGGATCATACGTTTTACTATCAATTTTACTTTTGCTTAAGGGTCAAGCTATGATGTTGGACACGTTTTAAGACCCACAAACTTTCGTTAGCCACATCAAACGCTGACTGATGTAACATAAGTACCTAGTTCATCAATGCAGGTGACCTGAAAATTTTCTTTCAAGTCTGATTTTTAGTTTAATTTTTTTTCCCCCCACCAGTCAATCAGACTTACTTTCAGCAAATCACCACATGCCCATTGACTGATAGTACAGAAAATGAACCCTACCACTTGGCAGGATGGCTCCAAGTTGTTCCACCAAACTATGCTCAGAGATAGCAGATTATCATTTGAGGTTCAGAATGGCAGGATAGTGCTTAAAGAGATGGATTGTAACCAAAGTGTTTCAGAGGTAATTGAAGAGTAACTGAAAATTTACCCATTAGCAACATATCTTTGTAAATATATATGGCTGATATATAAAAATTCAAGATAGGCAATTAGCCCAGAATCAAACAGCTAATAAATACTGTTATACAGTCAGCAGTGTGCAGGAAATGAATTGTCACAGACACAGTCAGAGGCCTTGTTCGTTTGTTCACATCAAATGGTTTTATGTAAATGCAAAAGTGGAAAAGGAAATGAGCTATACATAATCACAGTCATTCGCAGCAGGAACATGATTCGATCGACACCGCCACCTTTACTCTGGCGACCAACGCACTGTCCTTCCCAGAAGCCTCAGCTCCAGTAACGTCTCATCACACCCGAACCTCCACAGCCGTCAAAATGAGAGCAGAAAAGCACTATACAAGGACTCTCCACCCCCGGTGTTATTCCGGCATGACAGGAAAGAAAACGAGAAGTTGCATCAATGTCCATTTTGTGGAGGGGAGGAGAGTATGCCAATTGGCTCCATGCAGAATGCGGGTGACTGTTTTTCTGGCGCCCACATGCCACTGAAGTCTATGCAGAGATTACTCAATGAGAGAAGCCATTCCTTTAAAAAAATGTTTTTGCATGTATGTGCTTGTCTTTTACAGAGAGCAGTGTCACACAGAGGAGGTGTTCCAATCCTCAGGGTCGGTGATAAGCTTGGTGAGTTTTCCCAGGAGTGCGCATCGGCACAGGACGTCAGCCTGTTAGCTGTGCTCGTTAGCGGTGTGCGAGAACCACATGGCAGTGCAACTGTCTCTATGTTCACAAAGAGGAAACAACTGTCACAATATCATTCATGGAGGAAGGCGGTTTGTTTTCTCCTTGATTCAAGGAAAGACAGGAAATCTAATTGTCTCTACTGAAGAACGAATCTGATGAAGTTTTAGATTTTTTTAAAAGTTTTTTTTATATATATTATATATACATCATGATCTCACTGAAGACCCTCTCGGCAGAGCAGATACAAAAAAGCTTCAGCTCCTAAACGAGAGCTTGAAGGTCACTTTCCTTTCGGAGCAGGAGGCAGAGGGAAAAGGAGTCCACAAGAGGGGACAGAGAAAAGCAGGTTAGAAACAAGAAGCACAACCAGGAAAGACGCAAGTCAACCACACTTAAAAGCAGTGAGAGATAAAGTGGGAGAGTGAAGGGTTATAACAGGACCCTGAAGCCATGCACATACCATCCAAATACCTCCCGTCACACACCAGCAACATTTACATTTACCACCCCAATAAATACATGTAAAAAAAAAAAAAATTAAATGGGAAAACCCAGCAAGCTTCAATCAGAAAAACAGGTGGGGATGCATGTGCTTGCTTGCGGTGCCCCTGAAAAGGCGTGTGGTGTAGGTGAGTGCCCGGGCAGGAAGCATGGCGAGGCTTCATGCAGGTGGAGCGCTCCATAGATGCAGAGAGACTGTGACTCGCATTGGGGGAAAGCGCAGCCGCTGCAGCTGTGTGTGTGTGTGGGGGGGGGGGGGGGGGGGGGCACTGTGCAGACGCTGCTTGCGCAGTGTGTGCGGGATGCTGTTAGTGGGGTTACCGCTCCCCCCGCCCCGCCCCGTCCCCCTTCCTCCATCCTCATGGACTTCCTTCCTCTGTCGGCAGGGAAACTCACCACTTCAGCCCACTACTCCGGTGGCCTTGCGGGGGTGGCCATGTTTAGGAGCTTTGCTGCTCCCCTGTCCTGCTTTTGGACTGTCTGCGCTCTTGAAAACCTTCCACATCTGCAGAACAAAGGCACTCGATATCATTTCTGAACAGAGCCCCGACACAGGTCCAGGAAACAGCGTGCTTACACCATCACAGCACTGACGACAACAGCATGAACAAAATGAAGTATATACACACACTTGCAGCACACAGACCCATTATTCATATTCATAGAACACTGATCAGTCAAGTTTCTCCTTTGTCATTCTTGTATGCAAGTAGACAAGGTTGCTCTTCAATTTGCTGTTCTTGTGGCAGTATGCTTTGGGATCAACTGTAATGGCACCCCAAAGGACTTCTTTAACCAGATTTTCCCATGATCAGTCAGGCATGTACTGGCTCTAGTGGGATGCACCAGGGTAGGTCACACCAGTACGGCTACTGGCAGTGGTTTCATTCACAAAAAAGTTCTATTATTTGTGCCCTGTTCTGTATGTGCTTCTTAGACATGGACTGTGTAAGGAATAATAATCTGTTGCTGGGTTGTGAGATTTTTACCATACTGTTTACCATACATGACAGGAGTTTCAAACAATTACATTCATGTTCCTTTTTGTTCTACATGACTGAATGCATTTGAAATTGTTGACATAGTTCTCACATAAAGTATTCAAATAAAAATTCTTTTTATAGAAAAGTAGTACTGTCTGTTTTAAGCTATGAACAATGTCTTGTTACTCATTCAGATGTGACTTAACTCTGTTATGACCTATCCTCCTACACTGTGTAGTGTTTCTTTTGTTCTAGCTTTTGTGAATGAAACCCATAGTGTTTAAACACCAGCTTCACAACTCATGCAAGAGGAGACACATAACCAGAAAAACCTTATATACCAAAATCACCAGTGTTAGTGATCTCAGACTGAGTCGATAATTGACAGTATACAGATTCATTTTGATTGCAGTGATCAAAATGACAGTTCTAGAATTGATGGGCGAGGGGGGTACAGTCATGCAGTTTGGATGGACATGCAGTGATCCGGTGACATACAGCAACATAATCCTACACCAAAAGTTCCCCACGTGCCAGACACCAAGAAAAACACATTCCAGACATCCCATGAAAGTCTATTCCCCTCTACTGCTAGACCCAAAACATTCACGCCAAATAAAGCAGGACATTGTCAGAAATGGGTCTGTATAAATACTGGGGTAAGAAAACATCAGCTAAGATAACAGCCATCTAGCACACACACTCAAGTTTAATATGACTGTAAAAAATCCAACTATCTTCAAGAAAACTGTTGGGGGGGGGGGGGGTAGTGTATTATGTACATATTTTTTAGAACTGGAGGTCCATCTAAAAAAACATAATTGCTGTCAGTTTAGTAGATCGTGTCTACAGAGCATGAGTCTTTTAAATAGTCTTTGATAGGACAGACCATCAGGGGCCTGACAAATTCTTGCTTGTTCTACAAGCCTAATTACTTTATTTAAAGCCCTGACACTCACCTTCCCCCATTTTTAAAATGGAACATTTGATCATTAGAACCACTTACTTCAGATACAGGCTATATCAACACTATTACATGAACTATACGAAAGATTCGTAAAGCATTTTAGGGACAATTCTTTTTTGGCATGAATTACATTAAACTTTTTACTTTTATTAATAACCCTGCCACATCTGGGTGGTAAAGCTGGGTGTTATTACACTGTGTAGTACATTTGATGCTTAAAACTATTCCTGTATACTGTATACCCTACTACGTGCTAATGTATCTTAGTTTTACTCTTCAGCACTGCCCTAACACTTGTGCAGTGGGCATGTTCTAACCTCATGAAATATTTGGATAATAATACCAGATACATACTTATACTCTGTATGTAACTTGACAAAATGAAAATAAAATATCAGAAGAGATCACATAAATAAAAAAAACAACAACAATCACTTATCAAAGCTTTAGCTGATTACCTGATTAATTGATGAAATTACTGCATAGTTACACATGCATACATACAATTTGCAAAAACATTTACAAAAAAATCACAACAATCACAGATGAAAAAATGAAAAACATGGCAGTCACAGTGAGCACCAGAGAGAGGAGCCAAAGTCACGGAAAACCCCAGGGGAGATGGAACACAACAGACCCAAAGAACAGATTCCTCAATCAGCCGACCAATCAGAAAACACCAGTGTCTTCCCAGGGCATGCAAACGGCGGCATGCAAACGGCGGCCTGCCGTCAGAGAACGTTCCGGAGTGCCAGAGGAGGAGACCGCTGGGAGATCCCTGGCCTCTAACTGCAGGTTTAAACACACCCATACTCATACCACAGGGACTGCTCGTCCTTAGAGGCTAAGGGGAGGGACTGGGGGTCAGCCACACCACGATCAGAGCCGGTGACATCACCGTTTGGCTTCTGATCGGGCAGGCTGGACCCCCGGCCTGCATTCCGCTGAAGCTCGTGTCCTGCGGGCGGGACTGGGGAGGGGCTGATGGGAAGGGGGGTGTGGTTCTTACCAGGGGGCGTGCACACGGACTCGCTGAAGATGGTGTCCGTAAAGAGAGAGTCTAGAGTGAAGGAGGAGCTAAAGAAGGACTCCAGGGCGGAGAGCTGGCCCTCACGGTCGGGGGCGCCACCAGTCGGGGGCAGGCTGGCAGACTTGGGCAGCGGTGTCTGGGGGCTGTGCCTGGCCTGGGGGGGCGTGCAGGAGGGCGGCACGGGGCCCGGTGGGTACTCACTGGGCGCGGGGTCCACGGAGACGGGGGTGCGGCTGTCCTTCAACATGAAGTCGTGGATGCTGGTGCGGCGGACGGAGCCCTCGGCCGTGGAGATGACGCTGCTGGCGCGGGGCAAGGTGGCGGTGGAGAAAAGTCCGCCCCCGTGTGGGGAGGCAGAGTCCAGCCGCTCCGACACCGATGTGGCCCTGGTCTTGCCGTCCAGCGTGGGCCGGGCCTGGGCCCCGCCCCTCACCCGTGCGCTCTCTGCCTTCCGCAGGCTGGGCCGCCCTGCTCCCTGAGCTTTGGGCGGGCGCCCGTCCGACCCGGCGCTGACCCCCGAGACTCTCCCGCTGGACGAGCGCAGAATGCCTTTGCCGGCAGAGCCCCGCCCCGCCCGCTCCGATTGGGCGGGGTCAGCCGATGGGCGGATCGACTCTGCTGTGACGTTCTCCTGACTGCCGGACTACAGGGAGAACATTAACACACACACACACACACACGCACACACACACACACACACACACACACACACACACACACACACAAACACACACAGACACACACAGACACAAACGTGCACATGCACAGACACAGACACAGACACAGACACAGACACAGACACACACGCACACACACAAACATGCACACACACACACACACACACACACACAGACACGCACACAGACAGGCAGGGAGACATTAACGTTTGCACTTTTATCCTACCTTATAAGGACAGTATATGATGTAATAATAGTGGCAATATAAATCAAACAAATTCAGATTTAAATTTTAAAAACAAGGTTAAATAAACATGAATCAATTTCTCAGATGTAGTCAAGTTTACTCAAACCCAAAGATGCATAACATGCAGCCACACTGATGCTCTGCTCTACAGTGGTGTTCATTAGCACAGCAATGCTGAATCATACCTCTGCTGGGTCGACGTTCTCCTCCAGGAACTGCTGCAGGGACAGCACCTCGCTACCTGGCGAGGCGGCCTTGTTTTTGGGGTGCGGGGTGGTGGGCTCCAGCGGGCTTTGGCGGGACCCCCTCTGGGAAAGGGGGGGCTGTATGGGGCTGCTGCTGCTGGACCAGGCCTCGTTGTCCAGGCTGAGGCTGAACTCTCCGCTGCTCTCGCTGTGGGGGCGGCTGTGACTGCCGTTCAGATCGCCCCCTGCTGGAGGAGACACGCAATGTCAAACACAGGCCTCTGCACCGCTATGTGCTGACGCTAACTCTCACAGCCTGCTGTGACGGGGAAGCATTGCTGTAACGCTGTGGCAACGTTCTGCTGTCGCTATGGGCCTCCGGGGCCTGGTCATGCTGACTGCAGATTCTCTGTGCCTTGCAGCTTTAAAGCAGTACATCACGTTCAATGGAAGAATATGTCCTGATTTTACAACATTTGGCTGATGTTGCAATCTTCTCCTCCCTGAAATAATGGCTAAATAACTACATTCACTGGTGTTTCAGTGGGACTATCACTGGGGTGCAGGGCTCACTCTCCTGTCTTGCAGAGACACACACACACACCCCCATTCGCTCTACCCCACTGTGCCTGTGAAGACCCCCGCCTCTCTGCCCCCCTGTGCCTTCCCCCTCCTGCAGGACCCTGAATGTGTCAGGTCTGCCCTCCGCTGATAGCGCTGAGCAAACATCCCGCATTAAGAGTGTCTGCTGATACAGCTGAACACAGGACACGCTGCTGAGAATCAGCCACACATCTCCTGCCACTCTCACCCCCCTCACTGCCGCCCTCGGCCCGGGAACACTGAGGTCACCGCCTGCAAACACAGCGTGAGTCACAAAAACGTAACCCCTGACACTGTCTCACTTACATTAAATAAAACAATCCACTGATTTAAGACAATCCCTCAGCCCTATCCAAATAATGCATTTCTGCTTGTCTTTTTTTTCCCCCTTTGTCCTGTAGGAGACAGAAGGCACTGAGCCCCGGACAGATGTGCCGCACTCAGACCCCCTACCCACAATGCACTGCTGTGCCAGCTTAGAGACGGCGGGACAGGACGCCAGGCGCACGGCCGGGCACAGGAGGGCGGCGACGCACCATCTGCTTTCACACGCTGCGGCGGTGCCCTGTACACTCCTGCCCGCAGACACACACACACGCGCGCACACACACACACCCGCCGGGGGGACAGAGAGACAGAGAGCCGAACGGCACGGCCACACCACCAGATACAGAGAGGGGGGGATAAACCCGCTGCACCGAGCCTCCATCCCGCTCACCGATTAGCGCTGATGGAACGTTCTGCATTTCCACTCTCATGAATAATTAAAAAAAAAAAAAACTGCCTCAGAGAGATGTGACATGTGAAACATGCAGTCTATGTTCCCGTTACGCGCTATGCTAATCCCTTAATTAATAAACTGAGTCCCAGGCAAGCGTGAGCCACTGTGTGGTACACACCATGTTAACCACTGAGGCAGTAGCAGGGAGCAGCTACACTTAACAGCTCTGAGTGACCTTACAGAGAGAAGAGGCTTTAGCCTAAATACAGAGCTTTCACAGGCATCAGCTCAAATGCGGTATTCTATATGCATTGTGTACCATCGTACTAAACACATCCGTCTAAGATGAGTAACATCATACCAGTACCTGCTCTGATTTACTGATTCTCCAAATGCAGAAGAACTGTATGTCAGAAGCACCCATAACAGCAATGCAATGCAGACAGAGAGGAAGGAGAGTTAAAAAGAATGCAGAGAGAAGGAGAAAGGGGAGAGTGAGAGCCAGATGTTTTTCCACTTTTAAACGCCCTTTATTTCAAAACTTAAATTTTAAACAAAGAGCACTGGAATAAGCACAGTTTAAGAGAACGAATTAAGAAAAAAAAGGAGAGAGAGCATGAGAGAGAGCAAGAAAGAGAGATAGAGAAAGAGAGAGAGGGAGAGGGGTGTGCAGGTTGATTAGAGTGTGCATACCTGGGCCCTCGAATGCTGAGGAGCAGGAGTTATTATTGCTATTACTACTGAGGGTCCTGATACTGTGCAGGCTGCTGGGCCGGGAGGCTGGAGGGGGTGAGAGCAGGGGTACAGAGCGTGAGACCGGGGGGTGCAGAGCGTGAGACCGGGGGGTGCAGAGCGTGAGACCGGGGGGGTGCAGAGCGTGAGACCAGGGGGTGCAGAGCGTGAGACCAGGGGGTGCAGAGCGTGAGACCAGGGGGTGCAGAGCGTGAGACCAGGGGGTGCAGAGCGTGAGACCGGGGGGGCCAGCATGCTCGCTGTCCCGCAGAGAACCAGGGTACCGCAGGAGGGGCAGGGCAGTTTGGGGAGGGTGCGATTCAGGAAGCAGAGCGCTACCGGGACAGGGACCAGGTGGGGGTGGGGGGTGGCGGCATCAGGCAGGGGTATCACAGCAGAGGTACAGTAGAGGTGTAAGATGCACCCAGGTGGAGGTGAGGTGGGGCTGCATAGCTGCTCTGAGGGGAACGTCACTTACAACAGATGCTACAGGGGACTCTGCACATTGTAGAGGAGACGAGGGCCGGGGGGGGCAGTGTCTCAGCACTGCTAAAGTCCTTCAGTCCTGGCCAACCCAACACACACACACACAGCTCAGCGGATTACCAGGGTACGAATCTCACACACACACTCCCCATCAGACTGTGCTGGCACACTATCTCTGGCCATTATCTCTGACACAAACATTTACAATGGAAATGGGATTAAAAGGACAATTAAAAATGCAAGTTTTATTATTATTATTATTACTACTACTACTACTATTATCATTACTGCTGTTATTATCTGTCCAAGGAGTGATTTTATATATTTTTTAATATATTATATACAGTTTTACAGTAATAGATACTGGACTGAATTAAAATCATTGAATCCTTCAATTAAAATCACCAAGTGTATCCAAGCTGTAAGTAAACCCTGTCTCCTAATTGAATGTGTATGAGGATTTCTTAAGCCATTAACAAGCATGAAATGAGTTCAGTCTGGCAGCCGGTTAGTCAGCGGTTAGCAGACATGCAGGTGAAAGGCACACAGTTCTGAGATGGGAGACGATCGCTCCCGTCAAACGCCACGACCACTCTCCCCACCCCCTCCGAGCGCCCCACCCTCACCTTGACTCTTCAGGCCGTTGATATCATCTGACGACGCTGGGGTCACGTCCTCACAGGACGCGTTGTCTGGGAGACACACAAAGACATGACAGCCATATTTATACTGAGGGTAAAGCGGGGAACAGGAGAGGAATGTTCCTGTCGTACAGCTCTCACGCCAGCTTTTTTGCAGGCAACTACAGATGCTTTCAGTGAGTGGAAGCAGAATACAATGTGCTGTATCTACACCTGAGAGACTCCTACTGATTCAGTGTTTCAATCCGAGACTCTTTTGCACAAATAAACTGTTAACACATTACGCAATGCTACTGCTTGATAACATGAATCTCTATGTCATGAAACTTGACACCATTTCCCATAACATTACATCACATTATTGTCATTTAGCAGATGCTCTTATCCAGAGCGACTTACATAGATTACAATTTTATCCATTTATACAGCTGGGTATTTACCGAGGAAATTGTGGGTTAAGTAGCTTGCCCAAGGGTACAACAGCAGTGCCCCTGTGCGGAATTGAACCAGCAACTGTTTGGTTGTGAGTCCTGCTCCTTACCACTAAGCCACACTGCTGCCCATTTTAGTCATATGTGGTTCTCTGCAATGGCCTCAGTAACAGACTCCAAATACGCATTAAAAGGAGAGACCTCTGCTTTGCTTTCTGGTCTGACCAGTAAGGTTGCTGTAGTGCTCATTTAACCAGTAGGTGGCGCATGGTGCTTTCTTTCCTCTTTGTCATTAAGCGCAGTTTGTGTCTCCTTTATGTATTCGGTTCACTTCTTTTCTGATGTACTGAAGGGCCCTCATTTCATTTCATGCTCTGTGAGAACCACACCTGAGTTTCCCAGCAGTACTCCTGGATTACACAAAGAGTTTTCAGCATGCTACAGCAAACTACCGTGGCCTGGATTCAACCAGCACTTGTTATTGAAGTGTGACTTTTGAATTTTTCACTGTCAACTTGCAATAAAACCAAACTAATGAAAATAATTGTGTTTGCATTTAAAAGATGCCGGCAGGGGTCTGGAGTGGCTCAGTCAGTTCATTGCAAGTTCAGATCTGGCCTGTATCTTTAGCGGACAATGACCACGAGTCAACAGCCGCTGAAGATTACTGGCTCCATTCCACAGGGATGGGTGGGTCCCCATGTCAGACTGCTCATCAGCACCCTCTTGCAAGATGTGCCTATCCTCCAACTGGCATTTACTCTCCTGCAGTGCATTGTGGGGCTTGTAGTTTTATGCAGCTGCTGGCTGTATGTAAATGTATTTGTAGAGTAGAAGATGTGCCAAAGTCAGGGTGAACGAGGGGAGAAACAAACGGAGGCTGAATCCAGGCCCTGGTTAAGGGAAATAGGAGGAGGGGCCGGGTGACGCTGGCCCAGCTGTACCTTTGGCCTTGGCCCTTTGCTTGGCCCGGCTGAGGGTGGCGTAGTTGATGGCGTTGGTGGAGTAGGCCATGGACCCCAGCTCCTTCATGCGCTGGCCGCTGTCGGGCCCCTCCTGCCCGTCCAGCTGCTCCGAGCTCCCCGCCCACTGCCCGCCTGCCAGCGCCATCGTCTGCAGCAGGTCGTTCATGGCTGTCGTGGAGACGGAAGGTAAACCCGTTACCGAGGCGACGAGCACGCCTCCCCGCATCCTGCCAGGCATGCCGGGTCCCTGGGAGAACACGCCCCCTCCCGGCTCAATCCGCCATACAGGTTTCACAGAGTGTGGGAGGGGGGCGTGGCCAGGGAGCAGCATGCTGGCCGTGTCATCACTGAGCTGGTGCTTCTGAGATGACAGAGTTTGACATGGCCAGGCTGCTGTCATTCAGGTTACATCCATGTGATCACAGTAAATGCCAAGCTGAGGTGCAGAGTCGAGAGAGAGAGAGAGATGGAGAGAGAGAGAGAGAGAGAGAGAGAGAGAGAGAGAGAGAGAGAGAGAGAGAGAGAGAGAGCGAGAGAGAGAGAGAGAGAGAGAGCAAGAGAGAGAGAGAGAGAGGGGGAGAGAGAGAGAGAGGGGGAGAGAGAGAGAGAGAGAGAGAGAGAGCAAGAGAGAGAAAGAGAGAGAGAGAGGGCAGAAAAAATGCAACAAAAATGCCAGCGTGTGTTGCCCTGGCAACTCAAATGCACATTAGCAATGCCAGTAAAGCAAGCTGAAATCGAGCATTTTCAGAGAGAGAGAGAGAGAGAGAGAGAGAATGCTAGGGAGAGAGAGACAGAGAGAATGATAGAAAAAAGACAGAGAGGGGGAGAGAGAGGAAGACAGAAAAGAGAGGGAAAGAGAAGGAGGAAAAGAGAGAAAAGAGGTAGAGAGGGGGAAAGAGAGAGATGGAGGGAGAGAAGAGACAGAGAGGGGGAAAGAGAGAGAGAGAGAGGGAGGCAGAGACGACAGGCTGTGAGCCATATTTGGGCTGCACCATGCTAGCTCTCACTGGTGGAGTGGCGTGCTGCCATGCCATGCCAGCTGCAAGCCTGGGGGAGCCGCAGAGAGGGGGGGCGGGGTGTGAGCTTTAGGGGTGGGGCCAGTGAGAGACAGGAAGCCTCTGCTCGTGCCAGGGGCAAGAACGGGACCGGGGGTCGCAGACAGTGCAGGCCACACACACCCCAAAAGACTCCCATCTTCACACCCAGCGACACCCAATCCGTCACTAAAGACTGGACCACCATAGCGATGCTACAGCTAGGTCAGATGAACACACCAATGCTAAAAAACAGACTAAACGTGGCAGAGATATGGTGGCCAAAGCTTAATCAGTTGTGAATGAGATGCTTTAAATACAGGCGTAGCAATCAGGTGTTCTCAGCCATTTCTCGTTTTCTGCTCCATCACGTGTAAGATGGTGTCACAGTGATACCACGTTTGATTCAGTGAGACATCCACCATGCAGCTCGTGGCTTAGACATCAGCGCAGTCAGGAGAAACGTCAGCAGAGGAGGCACAGCAGAGCAGCAAGGAGAGTAGAGAAGGAGGGGAGGAGAGGAGGAGAGGAGAGGAGAGGAGGAGGAGAGGAGAGGAGGAGGCGGGAGAGGCTGGACTCTGAGCTCTTACACATGGACCGGCGGTAGACTGCCTTCACTTTGTCTTTGTCCTTGGATCTGTTCCGCATAAACGGCAGCCGTTTCAGTGCCGGCACTTTAACGGCAGGCATAGAAGGAGGGGGGGAGGCGAGGGGGGGGGCCAGAGAGGGAGGGGAGAGAACAGATGGGCGTTAACACAGTGCCGAAACCAGGGGATAGAGACCCAGAGTGCTGTCCTGTTGGACACATGCGCTCACACGAGCCTGTGCACACCTAATTCATCGCTCTCTCTCTGTCACACACACACACACGCACGCACACACGCACACACACACGCACGCACACACGCACGCACGCACGCACACACGCACCCAACACACACACACACACACACAGAGCGTCTCTCACATGTACAGTATATGCATGCACACGCACACAGCTCTCTGGAATGGCTGTGAGGTGAGTTGAAGTGGGTTGGGGTGTGAGACAGGGGACAGGTTGCACAGCACAAACATTTGCAGATGCATATTAAAGGGTGCAATACACCTACGCCCTGGAGAGCGGTGACGAGGTGTGTGGGGGGGGATCGTTCTGCACACAGGGGCCAGCTCACTGCTGGGAGTGACGAGGGGGGGGCTGCAGGGAGATCACATCTTTAATGGAAGTGAGCCTTGAGGCATGTACTACCCTATGCCTCTCACACAGAGCTGATAGGAGTGAACATCCACACAGCCTGCTGGGAGTTCACTGAGTTTCTCTGCTACAGAGCTGAACCCCGCACGCTGTGTTTGTTCTACACTGTGATCAATCACAACGGGAGAGACCATCACACCCACCTGTGCTGTTACAGTAACCAGGGAATGGTGTGCTCTCTGCACTGCCTTATCATACAGCAAAACTACTACGACTGCATTAAATCAAACTAATCTAACGAATTAATTAATTACCCAACCGGATTAAATAAAACCTCATCACTGTAAATTCAATCAAGTGGGAACTTTTTACGGATGGGATTAGATGAAAAAAAAAAAAACAAGCAATCCAAAAAAAAATAATACGCAAACTGATATAAACATCCATTTTCTGTTGAGTTGTTCAGTGTTGTGTAAGAGAGTAACTGTGGTAAGCTGCCGGCGGGGGTCAGACTGGAGCTACGCTGTCAGCTCTCCGCCCCCGAGAGGTGCGTTGCACCCTTTAATACAGATGGACACGGCGAAGGCGGGATGAGTCAGGACTCCCTCAGACACCCCCGAGAGACAGCCACAGAAACCCCGCCCTCCTCCCCGCGTACCATTGGAGGAACCCTGGGCACGGGAGTGCTTCTCTCTCTTCCCTTCGAGACAGAGGGGGAAAGACAGGCACAGAGCAGGTTACATAACAGCCACAGTCGCACAGCAGAGAGCAAGCAGCCACCAGCCTCCGCCCCTCTGCGCCTGTTTGACCTGCCTCGGACTGCGGTGGGAGGGGGGGCGTGGTTGACTGATGCAGGTGGGCGTGGTCGACTGCGTGCCGGTGGGCGTGGTCGACTGCGTGCCGGTGGGCGTGGTCGACTGCGTGCCGGTGGGCGTGATTGACTGCGTGCCGGTGGGCGTGGTCGACTGCGTGCCGGTGGGCGTGGTCGACTGCGTGCCGGTGGGCGTGGTCGACTGCGTGCAGGTGGGCAGGCTCTGTTTTTCTGTCCTATCATGATGATGGCTGTATGGACCTGCAGCGCATCATATGGTCTACTGGTACTGATAAGGGGTGGGGCTAACTGTGGGGCTAACAATGAGGGGCGGTCCTTTTTGTCTAGCCTGTTAGCAGAAGTGGGGGGTGGAGTTTATGAACAGTAAGGGGGCGGTTCTTCTCTACCCGGCCTGTCAGCAGCAGCAGGGGGTGGAGCTGGCTGTCAGAGAGGGGGCGGTCCTTGTCTGCTGAATCCATCAGTAGCGGCTGGGCCGAATCTGTCCGTAGAGCTTACAGTGAGGGAGGGGTGGGCAGGGGGGTGCGTCATACTCACTGCTGCTCCTCTTGTGGGACAGGGTGTCGTCCAGCGAGCCCACGGACGAGCTGTCTTGGCTGTCGTGGGGGGGCAGGCCCAGGAAGCCGTCGCTGGACTCGGAGCGCGTGGGCGTCAGTGTGAGGGAGCGCATGCGCTCCCGGCTGCGCGGTTTTATCAGCTTCTTCATCTTCAGGGTGATCCAGTTTCCACGCCTGGGGGAGGGAGGGAGGGGCCGGATCAAACGGGGCATCTACCCCCAGAACTCCAATTTTACAATGTTATCCCTTTATACAGCTGGATATTTACTGGTACTAGGTTAAGTACCTTTCCCAAGGGTACAGCTAGGTATCGAGCCAGCAACCTCTCGGTTATGAGTCCTGCTCCTTACCACTATGCTACACTGCCGCCCCCCAGTCAGCTCACAGTCAACTACCCTGGGTTAACGTCTCATAAACAGTGGCCTGGAAAAGCTCTGTGAAAGGGGAGCTCACATCTGGCGGCTCGTGTACAAAGGCCTGAGAGATTACTCCCCTGTGACGCTTACAGTGCGCTGGATAACTGCGGGAATACACAAACGAGTTCAACAGAAAAGGGTCCCCAAAACGACCCACATCCCGTCCAGCTACCGTCTGCCTGAACTTCACCAGGGTCTAGTTCTGTTTCATACACCTGTCTGTCCAGCAGCTGTGGGCTCACGAGTTTCTCATTGGATTAAAATGTTCATTAACAACCAGTTAAATTCCAGCTTGGAGCTAGCACAAAGTACCCTGAGAAAGGGTGTGGCCTTAATAACTGCCAAATGGGAGGAGCTATCAGTTGTTACCAGTGATGTACAATGACTCTAACCAATGAGAAGCGCTTTGCTACACTTTCCAGTCATTTGGTTGGTTTACACCATGCAGCTAAAGCCTCACTCTGCAGGGTGTTTCTGGTCCTCCTAAGTAGGGGATGGCACCATTTTAATGGATCACCCTGGCCATGAACCCACAGTGAAGCAACTGCAAGACTGACGTGACTGCATACCTCCGCGGGGGTGAAGGGTCATAAAACTTGTACTGGTCCATGATCTTCTCCTCCAGCTTCTCCTTCTGCCTCCTCAGCTCGTTCAGTTTGTCTCTGAAATGGAGAGAGGGTGCTGTCAATCAATCAGTCTGCCAATCAATATCTCTTCACTGTCCCTGTCAGGAAAACTATTCTGTAGCACAATGATATGATCACCACATACAAGGTGCAATTACATGCAAGACATGTTAAAAGCCATTTCCGTTCTGAAAAAAATATTCAAGGCATCATTAGGATTGAAGTGTACATTTGTGGAGGTATTTCTGTAAGAATCCTCTGAAATAGTAGTTGAGACAAGATGAAACTTGGGAGCCCACAAATTACAATAAGTAATGAAATGCAATAAGATTTACAATAATCTAGCATGATATGCACATAACACACAATGCTGAAAGGCAGGTGAGTTATTCCAGTTCAGTTTATTGCTGAGATCCCATTACTGCTGGAAAGCTAGACAACAGCTGGGTGGAAAGACAACCCGTCCCGACTGGTAGATCTCTGTCACGAAACTCCACATGTGGTTCGATGCTTAGTGGGCGTTTCGGGGGGGGAACTAAATGTTCCCTTTTTGAGCATGCCAGGAGGAAAACGCGGTATGCACAAACAGGCCGGTCCAGTTCAGGGCTGCAGCACTGTGGGTGATGCACAGCTGTGTGAGTTAGTGAGCATGACAGCAGAGCAAGATCGGGCGTGCCTGTAAAACCGATGTCATTAGAGACGGGGAATTTATGGCCACTCGCTGATGCTTATGCATGAAACCCCACACACTCTACCACCACGATCTACCCATGAGCAGATTCTGGCCTTTTCCTGGGAGAAACCAGTTCCAGGGGTTACTTTCTTTTCAAAGCTGACAGCAGAGAGTGGACAGCAGCTCTGATAGCCAACCTTAACACTCAACTATGACTCCAACTGACGACACCCATAACTATGACTCCAAAAGACGACACCCATAACTATGACTCCAACTGACGACACCCATAACTATGACTCCAAGCAGAGAAACCCTTAACTATGACACCAAGTGGGGAAAGTAGATTAAACTCTAGTTGCTAAATCCTTCACTCTGACAGGCAGCTGAGATGACCTGTGTTATCTTCAGTCCACAAGCAGTCCTACCAATTTAGGAAGTCTTGGGAGAGTGAGATGTCTGCTTGTAACTGTAGTCTTTAATGGCTGAGTGTTTACTGTTTAAAAGCTGAGCCCTGTGGGCTGTGCAGGGCGGCGTGGGCTTACATGTACTGTCTCTGCTCCACATGGAACAGGTCCTTGCTCTCCATGGTCTGCTCCAGCAGGGTCCGGTTCTGCAGCATCAGGGTCTGGATCTGGTCCAGCAGGTGCCGGTTCTCCTCCTCCAGGTTCCCCTTCAGTTGGCTCAGTAGCTGTGGAAAACCCAGAGTACATTTTACATTTCCAAAGGCCCGCTTACGACGGCTATCTCAGTGTGTGTTCGAGCAATGCCACTGAGTCTATCAGTCTAACAAAACACCCAGCAGCTATGATCTTATTTTAATGGTGAATGAAAACCACATTATTTCTTCAAACAAGCTGTCAAAACATAAAAGGCAAAACTTGATTGTGAATGCTGAATACACCGTAAAACACAAGAGAAATATTAATATTTTGTCTATGTGACATTCTCTACAGCAGCTCAGAAAAACAGTGTGCAGTGATAGGAAACATATTATGAACCCCAGATCTCACACAGAGATATAAATCAGCCCCTACTTACACAGGGATAAGATGTCGCTGAAACACTGCAAGGCAAAACAAGTCTGGACAGATCCACCATGCTGGTATAAACGACACATTCCAAAAATGCCTTTTGCCAAGATGCACACATGCTCCTCATTAAGGCTAGCAGAACAGGGCAGCCTACAGCACCTTACACTGATTTGTCAGACTCCGGTACTTCACACTGATTGGTCAGACTCTGGCACCTTATATATTATATATACCTTATATATATTGCAATAATAATAATAATTGTTGAGCCTCTTGTACCTACAACTGACAGGTCAGTTTGCAATACCTCACACTGATTGGTCAGCTTGGTGGAGGTGATGTCCAGCTGCTGGTACTGCTCTTTGAGCTTAGAGAATTCGGCCTCCAGGCGGGTCTGTTCCAGCTTGGCACTGTTCAGCAGGCTCTTCAGGTTCTTATGGTCTGCCTGAAGCCCCTCGTTGTCCTTCACCAGCTGACGGTACGTCTGGTTCAGCCTGACCACAAGGGGGCAGTGTGTTAAACCCACACCAGCCTGGGAGAGGCACTCCATAAACATCCCCCATGCATGGAAGAAACGTACCACGTAGCTACAATGTTACAGGCACGTACTGAGGGGGTTATATATTATATACCTTGCATGTTATCTGTTGAATTTAAAACTTTAGCCTTTCACTAGTATGTTACTGGAACTCTTTAAAGAATGACTCAGAAACTCTGTACACAAGCTTGGGGAAGAAAAAGCCTTTACAAGCGCAATGATAATGTCATCATTTCTGTTGTATAAAAGGGGAAATTGATAGGAAAAACTGAACTTATTAAGGGGAAATACATTTCAATAATTGTGATCCCACAGACACAGGTACAAGTAGTAGTGCTCTGCTGCAAGATCACATGTGTTCACAGTTCTGTGTAAGGCCACACCCTGTTTATGGTCTGTAGGCAGAAGCCCTGCTGTATACCTGACTGCCATTACGGGATAACTCACTGCAACATGATCTGCATTCACTCACACCATGAAACAGGAAAGTCATTGATTATTTTATATGCAAATTATTTTATCTATTGTTCATTCATGAAAATTACATAAAGAAATAACCATCTTAAACATTTTGTTCATGTACAAGCATTCAAATACCCATCCTAGTAATCAATTTTATGTAATGATTTCATAGCCACATACTGACAAAGTTAAATATTTTGTCTCGTGCTTCCTGTCTGTCAGTCACCTGGCTCTGCCTTACACCTGCCCCACACACACACACACACACACACACACACACACACACACACACACACACACACACACTCTCACCTGTCATTGTCCTCCTTTAGCTTGTGGTACTTGGCAGCGGTGGCCTCGTGGTTCTTGTTCTCTGCGAGCATCTTCTCCTGCTCTGCCTTCAGGGCCCTCTCCAGCTCCTCCAGATGGGTCTTCTGCTTCAGCAGCTGGTTATATCTGCAACCAGAGTGTCCCAGATACCATAGAGTAAAACACAACCCAGAGTGTCCCAGACACCATAGAGTAAAACAAAACCCATTTTAAAATATTTATCTTGAGCCTGAAACTACTTTGAGGTTTTATGGGGAAAGGATGTGGCACTGTGGGTGTGGCAGCGCAGGTGTGGTAGAATAGGTGTGACAGTCCAGGCATGACAGTAGGGGTGTGAGAATGTGGGTGTGACGGCACGGCTGTGACGGCACGGCTGTGACGGCACGGCTGTGGCGGCGGCCCACCGGTCCTCCAGCTCGCGGTGCTCCAGCTCCAGGCTCTTGTGCGCCGCCTTGAGGCCGCCGTGCTTGGCGATGAGCGCCTCGTACTCGGCGGCCTGCCGCTCGTGCAGGGCGGCCAGCTTCTCGTGGTCGCGCAGCAGCAGCTCGTGGGCGGAGCGCAGGTCCTCCCGGTCCCGCAGCGCCCCCTCCCGCTCGCTCTCCACGCTGCTCTGCTGGCTCTGCAGCTGCGTGTTCTGCGCCAGCAGGGCGGCGCTCTGGGAGCTCAGCGTGGAGTTCTCCACCTGCAGGGGGAGGGGAGGGATGCAACCAGCCTGAGCCACACGCTCACCATGCCTCACTCACAGAGGCTGTGAGATGCATTCATTACACAAATACTCCATGTTTTAGCTTTAACTGTGAAATGATGCTATCATGACAACAAGACAAGTTAATGCTCAGTTCTTAAAAGTAGGTAAACATAGTGCGTGTATAGCCTAGTGTGTGTGCAGCAGTGTAGCTTAGTGGTTAAGGAGCAGATTTCGTAACTGAAAAGTTGCTGGTTTGATTCTCCCCTGGGACACTGCTGCTGTACCTCTGGGTAAGGTACTTAACCCACAATTGCCTCAGTAAATATCCAGCTGTATAAATGAATAACATTGTAAAAAAAACCTGTAATGTTCGCTCCAGATAAGAGCGTCTGCTAAGTACCAGTAATGTAATAATGCGTAGTTTTCATAGGGGGGCACTGTGGACACAGCCAGTCTGATTACTCTGATAATGAAAAAAACCTCCTATGGTTCTAACCTGCATGAAAATCATTTGAAGAGACGTGTCTATTTCAGGGTTTCTGTGCCAATCTGAAGACGCAGAGGTCTGGCTCTGCGCTGTAATTAGCGCTTTTAGCGGGTTTAGTAATCCTGCTCCCAGAGCCAGAGCAACCCAAATACGGGCACGTGTCTGCGTCAGGGCCAGAGCCGGGCAGCTCTCTCTGTGACGCCTGGGCTGCCGTTTCGGGGCTCCGCCCCCCGCCCGCCTGAGCAGCCCTGCGCAGCTCTCACCTGCAGCTTGGCGTTCTGCGTCTGCAGCGCGGTGTTGTTCTCCTGCAGGGAGGCGGTCTGCCGCTGCAGGGCCAGGATCTGCGCCTGCAGGTTGCTGCTCTGCGTCTCCAGCTGCTTCAGCTGCGTGCGCAGCGCCTGCTTCTCCGCCTGCAGCGTGGCGTTCTGCGGGCGGGACGCGGGGACACGCGTCAACACCGCGCGCTCGTACTGCACGTAGTGGTGTGAGGATGCTGTGTTCAGCAGTGTGAGGCTGTAGTGTTTAGCAGTGTGAGGATGCTGTGTTCAGCAGTGTGAGGCTGTAGTGTTCAGCAGTGTGAGGATGCTGTGTTCAGCAGTGTGAGGCTGTAGTGTTCAGCAGTGTGAGGATGCGGTGTTCAGCAGTGTGAGGCTGTGGTGTTCAGCAGTGTGAGGATGCGGTGTTCAGCAGTGTGAGGCTGTGGTGTTCAGCAGTGTGAGGCTGTGGTGTTCAGCAGTGTGAGGCTGTAGTATTCAGCAGTGTGAGGCTATAGTGTGCAGCAGTGTCAGGCTGTAGTGTGCAGCAGTGTCAGGCTGTAGTGATCAGTACAGTGAGGCTGTAGTGTGCTGTAGTGTGAGGACATAGTACGCAACAGCGTTAGGCACTACTGTTCAGGAATGTGAGGATGTATTACACAGTAGTATGAGGATGTGGGTTCAGCCGTGTCAGGATGTAATGTGGAGCAGTGTTAGGCTGTAGTGTTCTGCAGTGTGAGGCTGTAGGTTGCAGTAGTGTGAAGCTGTAGGTTGCAGCAGTGTGAGGCTGTGGTTTTCAGCAGTGTTAGGCAGTAGTGTGCGGTACAGGCAGAGCTGAAAGCTGCACTCACGTTCCTCTCCACTTCGATGAGGCGGTCCTTGACCTTCAGCAGCTCGCGCGTGGCCTCGTGGCTCTCCTTCTCCCACTTGCTCGCAGCCTGCATTTCCTCCCCTGCCCTGGGGGGGGAGCTCTGCACCATCCGCTCCTCCTCCTCCCTCTGCCGCAGGGCCTCGTAGTTCTTCTTCACCTGTGGGGTCAAAGGTCAGCCCACTGCCTTGTCCCTGTCCACTCCAGCTCCTGCACTGCAGCACAACTCTCATTCAAAGCAGCGCTGCCCAGTATGAGGTTTATCCCCGGGCCCCGTTTCCCCCTGCCTTCCCAGCAGGTAGGAGCTAAGGAGATTTAAAACAGCTGAAAGGCCCACAAAGACCCACAGCTGAAAGTCTTTTCTCTTCTTTTTCTTCTCCTAACCCTAACCCTGTGTGCACAGCGAGAGAGAGAGTAGACTGAGACGGCTAAAATAAGCGGAAAGTAGGAATAAATAATCTATGGAACACTTCAAAAAAAAAAACCACGCTGTACGGTATGCAGCACAAGCAGTTTCTCTCTCTCTTCTCTCTGTGTGTGTGTGTGTGCGCGCGCGTGTGTGTGTATGTGTGCGTGTGTGTGTGTGTATGTGTGCGTGTGCGAGTGTGTGTGTGTGCGTGTGTATGTGTGCGTGTGTGTGTGTGTGTGCGCGCGTGTGTGTGTGTGTGTGTGTTTGTGTGTGTGTGTGCGCACGCGCGTGCACTCACAGTCTTCAGCTCCTGCCGCAGCTGCTGGTTGAGGTTGGAAGACTCCTCCAGTCTGGCCTCCAGGGCGGCGATCTTCTCCTCCTTGATCTCCAGGGACTTCTTCAGCGTGCATTCCAGCTTGGACTCCAGAAGCTTGTATCTGCTGCAGAACATGTTTCAAAACCACAGCACCCAGGTGAGGCGGAGAGAGAGGTTCTCCTCATTCAGTGCTGCTCACATCAGCTGCTGAGACAATGGCCTTTCAAAACCGTGCATCTGGCCTGCCGGAGATGAAGGCTTGTGCTTTTACTGAGGAAAACGCTACACTCACAAACAACACCGCAAATACAGCGAGGTAACCATTGAGGGCAAAAACTGATTATTATGGGAACAGACATACCAATATGGAGTATATACCACATGGAGTAAAAGAATCAGATAAAAATGGCCTGCCCTCGTATTTAAATGTAATGTTCATGTGCTTTTCCTTTACATACCCACAGCCTATCATCTGACAGTGACAGTCGCCTGCTGCCAATATCACAGTGACAGTAATGAAGACAGCTTTGAGGGGGGGCGTGGGGGGGGTCAGAAACCGCTAACTGCCACAGAGCAGTGATTAGAGAAGCGCCTCTGGGCTTCTTGGCAGTATAATACAGACATGTCTTTGTGTATAGATGGCTGTGCTAGACAGCACTTAACTGTCACTGCGGTGTGTGTACAGTATGTGCTTTGTGAAAACATATGAGGTGTATTTGATTGGTGTGTGTGTGAGTATGTATGTGCACATATGTACATGTGAATGTGTATGTGTATATGTACATGTGTGTATGCGCATGTGCAAGTGCACCTATGTGCATGAGTGTGTGTGTGTGTGTGTGTGCATGTATTTGAGTTTGCATTTCAGTGTGTGTTCACGTGTGTACGTGTGTGAGTGTGTGAATGTTCGTGTGAATACATATATGAGCATGTGTGTGTAAATGTGTGTAGGTACCATCTGTGTGTGCAGCTGCCTCTGTGTGTGTGTGTGTGTTTGTGTGTGTGTGTGTGGTGGGTGTGTGTGTGTGTGTGTAGCTACTTGTGTGTGTGTGTGTGTGTATATATGTGTGTAGGTGCTGTGTGTGTGTGTGTGCACGTGTGCGTATGTGTGTGTGTGTGTAGGTGTGTGTGTGTGCGTATATATGTGTGTAGGTGCTGTGTGTGAGTGTGTGTGTGCGCGTATATATGTGTGTAGGTGCTGTGTGTGCGTATATATGTGTGTAGGTGCTGTGTGTGAGTGTGTGTGTGCGCGTATATATGTGTGTAGGTGCTGTGTGTAGGTGCTGTGTGTGTGTGCGTGTGCGTATATATGTGTGTAGGTGCTGTGTGTGAGTGTGTGTGTGTGCGCGCGTATATATGTGTGTAGGTGCTGTGTGTGAGTGTGTGTGTGTGCGCGCGTATATATGTGTGTAGGTGCTGTGTGTGAGTGTGTGTGTGTGTGCGTATATATGTGTGTAGGTGCTGTGTGTGAGTGTGTGTGTGTGCGCGTATATATGTGTGTAGGTGCTGTGTGTGAGTGTGTGCGCGTATATATGTGTGTAGGTGCTGTGTGTGAGTGTGTGCGTGTATATATGTGTGTAGGTGCTGTGTGCGCGCGCGCGCATGTGTGTGTACCTGTCGTCGTCAGAGCTCTGCTCGTCCTGCAGCAGTCTCTCCTTGTTGAGTCCGATCTTCTCCAGCTCGTGCGTCAGCTTCTCCAAGTCATTGTTCATCTGCTGGGTGCTCAGTTTCTCAGTCACCAGCTCCTGAAACGCAGCAGCACCGCGTCATATCAATGCCGTATATAATATAATCATTTATGAAATACGCACTCATCCAGCAATGCTGTTTATGGCTATGTGTGGAGTCTGGACCTCATTCACTGGTGCACACTGCCTATTGCTTATATCACTGCTTATCTGTGAATATGAGGCCACAGTTTTAAGAATCATATTCAAAAACTGCTCTATTTAACAGTACTCCTACTCATGAGAACTTCACATGAAACAGGTCGATTTAAACCAGTAATACAGAATCACCGTTACAAACGAACACCATGAATTTCAAAGTGTTCTCTTCTACATTACATTATGATACTGTCAGTTAGCAGTCACTTATCCAGAGCGACTTGCATAGGTTATTCTTCTATCCATTTATACAGCTGGATATTTACTGAGGCAATTGCGGGTTAAAGTACCACGCCCAAGGGTACAACAGCAGCGCCCCAGCAGGGAATCAGACCAGCAACCTTTTGGTTATGAGCCCTGCTCCTTACCGCTATGCTACACTGCTGGCCAATGCAATCTAATGTCTAAAGAACAGCAAGACGCTGAGTCACGAGCCTGGCCTCGCGGGAAGGTTACCTCTCTGAGGGTGAGCAGCGTCTTCTTGTCGATGGTGGCCTGCTTGACCAGCTCCTTGTTGTCCTTCTCCAGCTGCTTGACGCGGCTGCAGGAGTCCTTGAGCAGCGCCAGCTCCTTGCCCAGGGCGCGGTTCTCCTTCTCCAGGTTGGCGATGCGGAGGTTGTTGTCGTCCAGCGTGGCGTCGCGGATCTCCGCCTGCTGCCTGAGCCGCTTGTTCTCCTTGTCCAGCTGCTTCCGGTCCCGCTCCAGCTGCGACGCCTCCTGCTCCAGGGCGGCGCTCTCCTTCTCCAGCTGCTCCAGCCGCTTGCTGGAGATCTTCAGCTCCTCCAGGCTGCGCTGCAGGCCCTGCGTCTCTGCCTCCGCCTCCCGCAGCTCCGCCTCCAGCTGCGCCACCTTGCGGCCGCTGCTCTCCAGGGCCTTCTGCAGCCGCTGGTTCTCGGTGTCCAGGCCCTGGCAGCTGAGCTCCAGCCGCTCGCTCTTCTTGGAGGAGGCGCGGAGCAGCTCCAGGCTCCTCCTCAGCTGGGCGCGCTCGGCCTCCAGCTCGCGGTTCTCCTGCTCCAGCTGTGCGGCGCGGGCTCCGGCCGCCCGCAGCGCCTCCGCCGCCCGCCGCAGCTCCAGGTTCTCCAGGTCCAGCTGGCGGTTCTCCTTCTCCAGCCCCTCCAGCTGCGCCGCCGCCCCCCGCAGGCCGTCCAGCTGCTTGCGCAGGCGGCGCGCCTCGGCCTCCAGCTCGGCGTTCTCGCGCTCCAGCGCCTCCACCCTCTCGCAGGTGATGCCCAGGCCCGCCAGCCGCTTCTGCAGGCCCTCGTTGTCGCGCTCCAGCCGCCGCAGCTCCGCCTCCAGCTCGTCGGCCCGCTCGCCCCGCTCGCGGCACAGCTCCAGCTCCTTGCGGAGCTGCCGGCGCTCGGACTCGGCCCGGTGCAGCGCGCTGCTCGTCTCCTTGATGGACTCGTGCAGCACGCGGTTCTCCTTCTCCACGTCGCGCACCCGCGCCTCCGCGCTGATCTGCGAACGCTGCCGCAGCGACGCCACCGTCTGGCTCAGCCGCTCGTTCTCCTGCTCCAGCACCTTCACCTGAGAGAGAGAGAGAGAGAGAGAGAGAGAGAGAGAGAGAGAGAGAGAGAGAGAGAGAGAGAGAGAGAGAGAGAGAGAGAGGGAGGGAGAGAGAGAGAGAGAGAGGGAGGGAGAGGGAGAGGGAGAGGGAGAGGGAGAGAGAGAGAGAGAGAGAGGGAGGGAGAGAGAGAGAGAGAGAGGGAGGGAGAGGGAGAGGGAGAGGGAGAGGGAGAGGGAGAGGGAGAGAGAGAGAGAGAGAGAGGGAGGGAGAGAGAGAGAGAGAGGGAGGGAGAGGGACGGAGGGAGAGTGGGTGAGAGAGAGGGAGGAAGAGGGAGAGAGAGAGAGAGAGAGAGAGAGAGAGAGAGAGGGAGGGAGAGAGGGAGAGAGAGAGAGAGAGAGAGGGAGGGAGAGAGAGAGAGAGAGGGAGGGAGAGGGACGGAGGGAGAGTGGGTGAGAGAGAGGGAGGAAGAGGGAGAGAGAGAGAGAGAGAGAGAGAGAGAGAGAGGGAGGGAGAGAGGGAGAGAGAGAGAGAGAGAGAGGGAGAGAGAGAGAGAGAGAGAGAGAGAGAAAGGGAGAGAGAGAGGGAGGGAGAGAGGGGGAGAGGGAGGGAGAGAGAGAGAGAGAGAGAGAGGGGGAGAGAGAGAGAGAGAGAGAGAGAGAGAGAGAGAGAGAGAGGGAGGGAGGGAGAGAGAGAGAGAGGGAGGGAGGGAGAGTGGGTGAGAGAGAGGGAGGAAGAGGGAGAGAGAGAGAGAGAGAGAGAGAGAGAGAGAGAGGGAGGGAGAGAGGGAGAGAGAGAGAGAGAGAGGGAGAGAGAGAGAGAGAGAGAGAAAGGGAGAGAGAGAGGGAGGGAGAGAGAGAGGGAGAGAGAGAGGGGGAGAGGGAGAGAGAGAGAGAGAGGGGGAAAGAGGGAGAGGGAGAGAGAGGGAAAGAGGGAGAGAGGGGGTGGGAACGAGAGAAACAGAGACATTAAACATTCCAATATAACATGCACGCAGATTTCTCTGAGTAAAGGTATTTGGCAATTATATGAATGCTATTACATTGTCATTTAGCTGATGCTCTTAGCCAGAGCGACTTACATACAGTAGGTTACAATTTTATCCATTTCTATACAGCTGGATATTTACTGAGGCAATTGTGGGTTAGGTACTTTCCCTAAGGGAACAGCAGCAGCGCCCTAGTGGGGAATCGAACCAGCAACCTCTCTGGTTATGAGCCCTGCTCATAACCAATACACCACTCCGCTGTGGTCAATTTAATATTTGACAGTGATGAACAACCAAGGCCTAATTATCAGTCTATATTTGACACTTTTTACCGCAAAAATCAACCACTGAATGCATGCTGAATGCAGACTGGTATTTTCATTAGATATGCCTTCCTCTGTGTCTCAGCAGTGTGATGGGATGAGGTAAACTTGCACAAAGATCCTTTTCTCTCCACTTAATTCAGTACGCGCACTTACAGATTAAGCTGTAACATCATTCAGAGTTACCTGAGATCATGACTCAATAAAAGGCCTACTACTGCCTTGTGTTCTATTTGGTCCTTTAAAGGAGGAACATTTTATTAAAAATCTCAGACTGCATAACAGTCCAAAAAACAAAAACAAAACAGAAAATGCTTTGACAGAACCTGACTCCACCGTTTGTTTGTGAAACATTCCCCATCAAACGCTGCCTGAATCCTATGGGTTTCTTTCTTTTTGTTCTGTTCAGCAGCATCCTCAGAATCACAGATCAGATCCTGACGACGGGACGTCTGGGAAACACAGCTGCCTTCAGTCAACACAACAAGCCACAATCGCCGTGAGCTGTATCAGAAATCGAACAGGTAAGGTGCTCAGGTGAGCTGCTGCTCATAACGTTCTCCTCACTCTGACATCCTAGCTGCTTTTGTTTGGGTTAAAATGTGGTCACGTTAAATTCCCTTACAGCCTCTGGTTCCCTTCACACTGCCTCTGCTGTTACTCATGGGATTTCCTCTCACACATGGTTACCCGGCTCAATGCCATTTCTGTTGTGCCACTTACCTATTACCACCCACCTGGACAGGAATCCAGTGACCATCTCACAGACACACTGTTTAAACTCTACTACACACTATGCGGGAAACACATGACGATAATCACTGTTGGAAATGAAGCTTCATGGGTGAGCTCTGATTTGCGAGATGCGTGCTGTGGAGTCAGAGCTGAGGATGAGGGCATGACGGTCTTACCTGTCTCTCAGAGTTCTCCCGCAGTGTCTCCAGGGTCCTCTCTAGCTGGGCCTTCTCCTTCATCAGGTCCCCACTCAGATCCTCCGCGCTGCGCAGACTCTGCCTTTCTGCGCTCAGCTCCCGCTCCAGCTGCTCCAGCTGCGCAGACACACACACAGGTATGGGCACGCATCCTTGAAAAGCTCTCCTCTCTGCTGCAGTAATGAGCTTTCACCATCACGGAAAACACAACCTGCATGATCCAGGAAGGTAAACCTCACCTCACTTAAAACCCAACCTTTCTTGGTAACACTTTGATAAACTGCTTGACATGGCTGTTTAAGCTGAACCCTGCTTATGACACCACATGCTTAACATCCCTGGTTTTGACTGCAGTATGAACAGGAATTTGATAAGCAAGAGGAAGTTAAGTCTGTTTGTGCTTCAGCAGCAGTAGCTGGTTGGGAGAGGCCAGGATACAGCAGAGCACAGCATATACTTACACTCACTTCACAAACACAAATTACCAACCAGGGTGTCTACAACGTTAGCCTATCATGTGCAACGAAAGCTCTGGGTTCTGAGACTCATACATGCACACACGCACGCACGCACGCACGCACGCACGCACGCACGCACGCACGCACGCACACACACACACACACACACACACACACACACATTTGCAAAGACACACTCACATGAATACACATTCACATGAACATAGGCAAATGTATACACCTATGTGCACAGACCCAAACACACGTGCACACACAAAAGCATGCACACACAGGCATACAAGCAACACACACATGCACGCACACTACCAATGACAACAAAAAAAGCCTACTGATAAGCTGCACTTTTGCAGTAAGCAGGCTGATGAATAACCAATATACTCCACGAATAAGCTAGCACTCACTAAGCAGCTTATAAATGGCTGCTTTCTGGATGACAAACAAAACCTCTGAGATACTTCTCTTTTTCAGCTTAAATTTGTCCCGAATCTGCATGAAGATAAATGGTGATGCCTTGGTGCTGTCTGGAGTCCTCCATAAATACTTCATGCTTTTACTGAGTCAGAGTTCTTCTATTTCCAACTTCAACACTGAAGCTTCTCCTTTGTCTAAGAAGTGGCCTGTTTTGTGCCTCCTGTTTAAGTACAGTGGAGGCTTATGAGCCTATAAATAGATTCATGTTGCCTAGAGGAGGAATGAGGGTGAAGTCTGGAAAAATACTTGGAAAATTACCTTCCAGCTCAGTTTGCCTTAGTTTCAGCTCCTTGTTTCTGAAAACCTTAATATACTGCCTGACCTGCTAAAATTATTACACTATTAGACTGCAGCTACTTTGCCAGCTGAGGCTTAATTCTCTGAAAATGTTTAACCCAGAAAAAAAATCAAGCCTCACCAAATGTTCCTAATTCTGCTTATCTGTCACAGACACATTCCTGTGGTTTTGGACAACTGCAAGTCAACTCCAGTGTAACTGTCATTGTAAAACTACAGACAGTGGAAATCCCGGGATCCAAACCTGTGTAGTTTTTTGTGGGTATGGACAGCTAGCTGCCATCGTTGTGCCTGCTCCCGTTTGCTTTCACAAGCTTAAAGCACGGCTCTTTAAGGCCGTTGCCATGGCAGCAGTGCCACCCTCGGTTTCCTCACCTTCTGGGCGAGCCTCTGGTTCTCCTTCTCCGCCTTCAGCAGGCGGGCCCCGCCGTCCCCGCCGGGGTCGGAGGTCACCCTCAACTCCTCCATGGTGCGGAGCAGGGTCTGGTTCTCCTTCTCCAGCTTCAGCAGCCGGCTGGACGTCAGCTCGTTCACCTCGTGGCCCAGGGACTTCTGCGGCACTGCTGGGGCACGGAGTGACACCCCCTTGTGAGTTTCCATGGAGACTGATCAGCACGTCCAGACAGAGACACTAACAGCCACACCACCCTGCCTGCTAATGCCCTCACCTCCTCTATCCAACAGCTGAACCCAAGCGCTTGGCTTGTACTTGGATGGGAGACATCCTGGGGAAACCAGGTTGCTTCTCTAAGTGATGCCATTCAGCCAGTAGGGGGCAGTCTTCACTCTGGACTAAGCACATCTAAAGCCCCTGTACAGTGGTGTTGGCACTGAGCTGTAGGCCGATGTGTTAGACTGAGGCACTGATTTACTGTGGTCATTAAAGCTCCTGTTGCGCTTGTAGCTGAGTGTTACCCCCAGTGTCCTGGTCCAGTTCCAAAATCCATCTCTCCGCATCAGGTCATTAATCACCCCTCCTGCGCCTGACTGGCTGAATCCCTTACATTCTCTCAAATCACAAATCAAGACAGCAAAAGGGAACCGAGCACTCAGTCCTCCTGCTTAAATAAAGGTTGAATGAAAAAATTCAGCTCAAACTCAAAAAAAGTACTACACCCACATTTAACCATAAAGTTTTGTTTGTGAAGACTTGGAACCAGGACAGTAATGGGTATCTCAAAGGATTTAAAGTGGTTAGTAATATTCCCGGTACTCTCAGCTCCACAGTGTTTTCCAGGCCTGCCCACGTAAGACTCAGGCAGTCCAAGCCTAATCAGGATTTGGCAGCAGTTATACATGAATGGATCAGGTGTGAATAAGCGTGCTCCGGCCTGCGGAGCGGAGCGCAGGCCGGGCGGGGCGGGTCAGTTACCCTCGCTCAGCTCGGGCGTCTTGGTCAGCTGCTCCAGCTCCCAGCCCAGGTGCAGAGACTCCTCCATGCTCTGCTTCTGTGCCATCTCCAGCGTCAGGTTCTCCTCCAGCAGCTCCTCAATGCGCTTCCTGTCCGCGTCCCGGTCCTGGGAGAGGAATACCAGCAAATACGCACACACACGCATGCATACACACACACGCATACACACACACACACGCGCACAAATACACACACAAGCACACATGCATGCACGTACACATTTGCGCACACACACACATGCACACACAGACACGTGCACACACACACAAACATACACACACGCACGCACACACGCATACAGACATATACAGTTAAAAACCACAGCTCTGAATGGGTTTTGTCACACAGAGAACGTTCTATACTACCGACCCCGAGTTCACCAACCACAATAAAGTAAATTCACCAAAACACACCAGAGCCTCTGATGAATTACTTTCTCTGCCTTTTTAAGAGCTTCGGACGGGAAAGCAGGCTGATCTGAGGCTGAACTGTGCGGTTTGCTCTGAGTGTGAAGAACATGGTGCTCTCTGGCTGTTCCCGCTTCGCGGTGCTCCCTGCCCAACCCTCACCATCTCCATGTCGTGGATCTTGGCCTTCAGCTGCAGGCTCTCCTTCTCCAGCTCGTGCAGCTTGTCGGCTCGCGCCCGGGACCCCTCCAGCTGGTCCTCCAGCATGGCCTTGGTCTCCAGCAGCACCTGGTTGTCCTCCTTCAGCTCCTGGAGAGCCCAGGGACAGGGGACAGGGGACAGACACGCGTGACGATGCAGGCTGACAGACACTCTGACACGGTTATTACCAATGACACGGTCCCTTCTGCACACCCCCTCCCAAGCTAACATTCTGCTTGTCTGAGACATTTATTACACACTGTAACAATGTTCTTCTGTTGCTAAAATACAAAACTACGAGTATGTCACGAGATTAAACAATCTAATAATTTGTGGTTGTGTAATACGACACTACTGAGGTTGGCAGGTGCTGTATAGATCTTGCTGATACAAGTTCTGATACCATACGCAGCTGCTGCAGGTGGGGTAATATCTGAGACAGACAAGGCCGTGAGATTCAGCCCGTATTAAGCGGAAAGACACAGCCCACTTTACGGTCATCAGAATGAGTTTTCAAACCCTCCCATCAAGTCAAGTACGGACTGTAATCTGCCATAAACACGGTTTAATTGCGTGGTGAGGATGAACATTGGAAATCAATCTGTTGTCGTGATGTACAACCTCTGGGCCACAAAACTATTTATAACAGTGGAGCACGGTGGCTAAGGAACTGGACTTGGAACCAATAGTTTTCTGGGCTTGATTCCAAGGCAGATCCCTGCTGTTGCTTCCTTAAGGAAGGTATTTAACCTCACTTACTCCTGTAAACAACCATCCGTACAACTTAAACGAAATCTATGGAAGTCACAGTCTATAAGAGGCCACTGTATATTGGCCTCTGCCAAGTAAATGAATGAATGAATGAATGAATGAATGAATGAATGAAGGAATGCAGCTGGCCCTCTGCAGGCCTGGTGTCCGCGCCCGTACCTCCACGCGGGCCTTGTAGAACTCGATGTCGTGCAGCTTCTCTTTGTAGCGGCCCACTTCCACCTCCAGCTTGTCCACGCGGATGGCCTTCTCCCTCAGGGCGTCCAGCTCGTCGCGGTACGCCCTGGCCGAGCGGGCGTCGGCCAGCAGCTGCATGCTCTGCCACGAGAGGGGCAGGCGGGTCACCTCCGCGCCCCGTTTCCCACGGCAACGGCATTTAGGGACTTCACGCTAAACTCCCATATTCACTCGTGGAAGGATGTGTACATTGAATATTGCCAAATGCTCTTCTGACTTTGGCATGCTCTTTGCGTTAGAGTGTTAAGGTCAAAGACTAAAATAGGAGAACATCTCATGCTGTAAGGGGCTTTTTCACTAAACATAGCTCAGCCATTAATTGGCTAAGTGCATTAAGCATTAAAAGAGGGAGACTGAGCTGGTTGTATGTGTCATCTGAAACACATTAGAGAGGATGTAAGGCAAATTCCAGCACATCACATCACAGTGGTAGCGTTAGCATTAGCATTGTGCTGGAGGTGGGAGGCGGAGGTGATTAGACCCCCCCCATGCTGTGCCATACCTCCTGCTGCAGCCGCTTCAGCTCCGACTCCATGGTCTCCAGCTCCTGCCTGCAGTCCAACAGCTGCTCACTCTTCTCCTCCCTGTTAGAGAGAGAGAGAGGGGGGCTGTAAGCATACTGCTACACACACACGCACAGAGTACTGGTTCTGTCCCATCACTGTATGTATGTATCGGTCCCAAATTCAAAGCCATTCAGAGCCATAATCACAGGCCTTATTATACACTTACAGCTCAGTGTTCAGACACACACACACACACGCGCACACACACACACACACACACACACACAGACAGACACACACACACACACAGACAGACACACACACACACACACACACACACACACACACACACACACACACACACAGACAGACAGACACACACACACACTTTTCCTTGTTGTAATTCCTCACATGCAGGACTAACCACACACTCACTTATTAGCTGTCCCACATACAAAACACCTTCAGGTCACATACATATAAGGACATATAGGCACACACACACACACTCACACACAAAAAGAGTATTTTGTTTAGCATTTCTGTTTTGCATGTATTTGCCGGCCTGCATGTGTTGAGTGACTGTGGGTGTTTACTGAACTAGGTTAACTAAATCGCTAAAGGGTACGTCTCTGTTCTGGATTTGAATGCATGACCACCTGACCATAAGAACAGTATCCTATCTTCTAGCTAAAGGGCAGCCCCATACATAACTATTAGTCTCTACTATACCTTACATACATACATCACATAACACTCATTACATTATTCTATTGTCATTTAGCAGACGCTCTTATCGAGAGCGACTTACAATTTTTACATGTTATCCTTCACATTACACTCAGGAGAGAGCTCACAGGAGATTGCTCACACGCCTAACTTAACTGAACTGCTGCAGTTGATTAAGCGAATGTTGTATCAGTGACACCTGTCACTCTGAATAAACACCTGTTCGGATGGATGGCTCAGACGTTCCACAGTGCAGCTGTCTAGTCCGTTAGAAGACTAACGACAGAAGGTATAAAAGGCTATTGAGTCCACAACCACTAAAGAAACAAACACGCACATCCCACACACACATACATCTCACATCATGCTACACCATACACAACTACAGCCTGTTTGCTATACGCTCATTAAACTGTAATGAAAGGTACAGTACATGCTACAGGCTACAAAAAAGATACTGACCTACATATACAGCCTTATATAGTTTGTAATGAAGGCTAGAGTGAATATCCAAGCCCTTTTTCTTTTTCTGAGTCTTTGGTGTTTTCTAGACCATCCGCAGGCGGAATGTGTGGGAATATGCTCAGTCAGTTAATGAGTGTCGAATGACAGACTGGTAGAGTCCCCTCTCTCCCACTGAAAGAGACCTCAGCTTCACCAGCATGTCCTGACTCACTGTCTGTGCCCACACACACACACACACACACACACACACACACACACACACGTACTCTTGCCATGACTAATGGGTCACACACACACACACACACACACACACACATGCACCTGCCATCAGTGACAGTTGACCCACACACACACACACACCCACCCACACCTGTTGTGAGAGTGACAGGTGAGCGTGGGCCATGCGGAGCCACAGGGTTGACCTTTGACCTCCCACTGACCCCTGTAAAAGTGCAAAGCGCTGATACAGCTCATGGGGTCAGTGAGGGAGTCAGGGCTCCACGCCTCTCTCCGAGAACCACAGAAAGCTTTTGAGAAAGCGCTGCTCATTCAGTGTACATGTATATTCCTCTGGCTGACTGTCATTGGTCAGAGGGTCCCATTGGGGCGGGGCTAAACTGGCTCAGGGCTGCTTGGGTTGGCTCTGAGACGGTTGCTGGGTGAAATATCTGATTGATCACTGACAGGTGTCCCCAGATAAACTGCACAGGTACCTGCTGGTCAGTGACTCCTTCAGCAACTTAGACGCGGAGTGTCGGGGCCTGTGGGCAAGCTGAACTGGCAGTGTGTAAAGCAGCAGATGGCTTCAATAAAGAGTGTGACAGGGTGACGCAGGGGATCAGATGAGCAGTGAGTCCGAGTGTCTCTGACTGCTACACACAGGTTAGTGCTAGCCCCAGCGGTCTGTCTGTCTGAACCCTGCACATAGGTTAGTGTTAGCCCTGGTGATCTGTGCCTCAGATCCCTCTACACGGGTTAGCATTAGCCCGAATGGTCTATGTCTCTTATCCCTGCACATAGGTTATCGTTAGCCCCAGGGGTCAGTGTCTCTGATCCCACTAACTCATAGCCCTGTTGGTATGTCTGTCTAAACCCTGCATATGGGTTAGCGTGAGTCCTGGGTGATAGCTTCGTGCGGACATGAAAACAGCTTCGCTGACACAGACACCTCTGTGCTTCCTCCAGCTCTGCTACACAGCGTTGGAGAGGCTGCTCTACCTTCATGAATGACTGCATTGTGTGCTCTAAACCCCAGCGTTTGCCCACAAAGCCTCAGTTCGATCTGCATACACTGTCAATCAAGAGAGCTTAAAAGCCATTTACCTGCTCTACCATTCTTTTAACTTCCCTCTTTTACTGTCAAAAGACAAGCCTGATATGCACACTTATGCCTTCAGAGGACTGAGAGCAAATAAAAAAAAAACAATGGAACCAGCACAGAGAAAGTAAAGCCACGTCTTCGTCATTTCACTGAGTTTATATTTATCTTAAAAATAAACTTGTTCTGGAACAAGCGAAGCCCTCGGAACATGAAAAACATGAAACAGGAACAGATTCAAACCGCCAGAGCCAGAGGACGTTCTGAAGAAAATATGCAAATCTCCTAACTGTAGGAGAGAGAGCCCCGCATCACCCTCCCTATGTTACAGAGTAATTCACGTCAACAGCATCTGGTTAAAATGTGATGGAGGAGCGGTTACACATTGATCTGATTTCTGTCCTCTCTCTCTCCCTCTCTCTGTCTCTTTCTACCCCTCTCTTTCTCTGTCTGTCTCTCTCTCCCTCTCACCCTGTTTCTCTCTCTCTTTCTGTCTCTCTCTCCCTCCCTCTCTCTTTCTGTCTCTCTCCCTCCCCCTGTCTCTCTGTCTTTCTCTCCCTCTCTTACACAGAGCACGGATGGAGAACGCTCCCGACGGGATAAGAGGGATGGATTCAGAGGCTCTTCTGCAGGCACCGCTGGGTGAGTCACGCGTTTGCATCCGAACCTACATTAACGGCCTCCTCCTGTTTGTTTGGATGCAAAGCGAGGCTACGGGACAGCGGGCCCTGCAGTGTGACTCATGGCCCCCTCGGGCACCCGGCCCAGAATGTGAGAAAGCTGCCTGGGGCTTTTGGAGGCGGGAGGGTTTGAGATGTGAAAGGGGGTCGAACCCTGGTGGTGGTGGTGGTCGAGGGTGAGGGTGGGGGGTATAGATTCCTCTGGGGTTCCGCAGCGGTAGTGATGGTGGGGGGTGGGGGACAGATTCCTCGAGGTTCTGTGGCGCACATGGCCGGATATGAGCAGAGGATTGTAAAATGATGACACACCCGCTCACAGCTTCATGAGTTCGCCTTTTCAGAAGAGAGCAACAGTGACAGAAGCTGGACACTACTGATAAGCACCAAAGCCACCCAGAACCGATCTCTAAACCTGACATTTACATTTAAACACATCCATCTGCCAGACGCTCTTATCAGGAGACCTGCAAAGGAACCTATACAGGGGAATTTAATGATGCTGTATGAAGGAGAGAGAACGTGTCCAATCCGACTCCAACCGAGCACCGAAGTGTCGGGACAGTGTCAGAATAGGACTGACAGGAAAAGGAGAATTCCGTCCTCTGCAGCTGTTCGGAGCCCACACCGCCCACGCCGCCCACACTGCACACACCAGACAACACTGTGCTTTTCTCTCTGTTCACGGAGGGTTCTGTTGACTCTCCACAGCGAGAGGCGTCACCAGATCTAACAGCCCGGCACACTTTCAACACCTCTGTGTACTCCGTCTGGTTTAATATCCTCCATCACAAAGACACCAGATGACAACAGACACAAAGCGGGGTCCTCATCTGCCCAACTCCGCGGGCAGAACAAAGAGACTGCGGCCTAGCAGCCCCAACACTCTACACACCACAGAATAGCACAAGCACACCCATTAACACTGAGGGGAAATTGGAGAGAGAAGATGACCCCCCTTCTCACACGCCTCCCAAAAGGTTGCACTTCATTCCATTTCATTGTGTTTAATGGATTTTCATGTTACTCAGCTCTCAGCCAACAGCTCCACGGTCTCTGCTCTGTCCTTGACAGTGTCCTTGGCACAGGTAAGCAGGGCACAGCTCAGCCTGTTCTATAAAGGGAGCTGCCCTCCCAAAACTAACCCCCCCCCACACACAAACCCCAATTCCTGCACCACTCCTGAAACAGGGAGCCCTGCGGTGCTGGAAGGGTGTTAGATACAGTACGTGTAACTATCTATCACTTATTTGGTTTGAAATTGATCAATTCTGTGGAAATGAAAAATATGACTTTTTAACAGCTGTGTTGATGTACAGTATCACTGCCTTTGACAACAGCTAACAAAGCATCCATACACAGTCTGTGATCATCATCATCATCACCAGTACATGAACAGATGTCTACATATTTTCACATTCAGCTCTTCCTATGACAGTCAAACTGGTTAGTGGCTGACAGTACAGATCACAGAGCACTCACTGGCCACTGATCTGGGATCTGCTACTGCTACTGCCAAACCACCAAAGAAACTGAGAGATGGTGTAACCCAGGAGCGTGTGAGCGCAGCAAACAGTGACTCGCTGCCAGACGACCTGGAACAGAAAACCTGCTGATTCGCTGCTGTCCTCTGGGTCTTTCCTACAGTATAATGCCGCCGTTATCCTCCCTTTCACCTCACAGTCATATGATCCGGTGACTGGATGGTTGAATCAATGAACCACTGTTTGTGTGTGATGTGCGGAGTCAAACACCGTAATAGCAACTGATATGAAGAGACACAAATATGATTGACCCCAATTGTGTGGTACAGTAGAAGCACACAAGCATATTTCTACGCAAGAGCCAGTGACTGTCCCCAGCCCTGGTCATTCCTGCTCTTTACCTTCCAGACTACAGTGCACACACTGGATAACTTCAGTCTGTAATCTACAGCTACCATGGACAGGTCTTGTTCAACCACTCACTGAAGGCACGCACCTTCCTGCTGCTATAACACTACTATAACACTGACTACTGAGCAATGTCCACACAGTGCTGGATCATATTTGGTTTCACCATTCCCCTGCAGCTGGAATACGTGGCTATAACGGATGGACTGCAGTCATTGTGTAGGAAACAGGAAAGACGGATAAAAGACATCAGGAGAAAAAAAAAGAGCCTATTTGTGTTTTGCACTCACCGCACCCTCACCGAAACGAACTGCGGGAACTAAGTGGGTCACAGTCAAAGTAGTCCATCCATCAGGCGCAGGCGTCTCCTTCTCTGGCCCAGAAAGCCGAGACGTCTTATCATGCGTCAGGCCTGGAGGGGCCGAGGGCCCGTCTCTCACCACACTGCAGCACACCTGTGCCCCTCTCCGAAAAACACGCCCCCTCCGGCGCGCGCAGGGCACCTTCCCTCACACATCTGTCTGTCTAACAATTAATAGCTCTTCCCATTTAAACAGTCCTCTGAATATGATAGCTGAAATGTGGCAAGCGTCCCTTGAATTCACTCCACTGTAATCCGATTTAACCTGTTTTTACACCGGAACCATTAAACTATTGGGTTGAGTTTAGACGTTCTCAAACTATTCGATCCCACTCCCCCACCCCCACCCCCATCCCCTCTCTCACGCTCACGCCCAGAACCTCAGTAATCACACGCTTATAACAAACCCCTCTGGGACTTTGGTTTTAAAAATGTAGCTACAGACATGGCCACTCTGTGCAAGCTTTGTCAGTCACCCCTGAGGGCTGACTAAATGACTAAACATAGCATTTTGTTTTAATAAAATGTAAATCTGACACCCCACCTCGCACCCTGCCACGCCCTCTCTGTCTGTGTGTAAATAGATGGACACTGCAGTCATGTCTCACCAGTTTTTAAGAGAGAGGACTATTTTTAGCCATCAATATGGACATTATTGTGGTTTGGTTGTTTTTTAAATATGAGAGTTCTGCTCTGTTTCTTGCTTGTGTCCATCACTGCTCCTCCAGAGAAGTTTCTCACAGCTTGGTCAGCCTGTGACTCCACCCCGAGCCTGAACAGCCAGCATGCTGATCACGCTGGCCGGCAGTGGCCTCTTCACTCAAGGTTAAGGCACTAAGTAAGAGGAAGTTCAATTATTTATGACAATGCAGAAAGTTCCTGGACACCACTTTAGTACAGCACGGTACCCGGCGGGCAGCAAAGAGGAAATGCCCCGTTCTCACACAATGGCCCTGACTGCAGTTCTTCTTCCCCATGGAGAACACTGCTGCCGCTGCGCTTCTCAGCTCTTTAAACCGGCGACCCTGAACAAGTGACAGGGGAGGACTTTTACTGCCACATTGTGTAACGCTGAAACGCGCAGGGAGTCACGCCTCTCACCCTCGCGACCTCTGGAGCAAAGATTAGCTCCGCTGAACGCTGGAGGCATTAAAGACTACCGACTGACACCGAGCGCTGAGCCAGTGTCTCCGCTGAACGCACTGACGGCAGACACAGGGGAACTAACACAGACACGGACACGCAGTGCATTATGGGTAGGAGACGAGCGCCTGGCGGGGGCGCTGGCGTACTCACAGCTCCTGCCGCAGGCGTCTGATCTTGGCCTTGGCGTCCGCCAGCTCCACGGAGAGATGCTGCCGGCTCTCGGTGCGGTGCATGCTGGGAGAATCACAGGGTGACTGGGCCGCCGGCGCCGGCGGAGTCACCTGCCCGCAGTCCCTCTCCTGGGTCAGCTCCACGATGGTCTGCCGGGCACACGGGGGGGGGGGGACAGAAAACTGACCTGAGATCACAGGCGTCACATGACAACACCACGCGGGTAATCTGTGATACTGATCGTATTTACTGAACTGGGATCAGTCCTTGGACAATAATGGTGCTTATGTTAGGTTAACCTTAGATTCTCTGAGTGGTGAGACCCAAACAGCAGCTCCACTGCAGCCATTTGCAGGATGCTGTACATACGCCTGCAAAACCTGCTGAATAAAGACCGCTGCCTCCCTTCTCTGGGGGTTTAGGTCTATTTTAACACCCTGCAGAGAACAGCTCTCACACTGACACGGTAACACGAGTATCAAAGGGAGCCAGAAATGCACCCACTTTCCTGCCCCCCCTCCCTCTCTTTCTGTCTCTCTCTCCACCACCTCTCTGCTTCTCTCTTCACCCCCTCTCCTCCCCATTACACCCTCTCTTTCCTTTCACACCTCTCTTTCCTCCCACCCTCCCTCCCCCTCCCTCTCTCCCCACTGTAACCCCCCCCATCCTCCCCTCCTCCCCCATCCTCTCCTCTCCCCTGCTCTTCCTCCTTTCCGCCCTGCGTGAGGTGCGCGATTAGAGGGATGACACAGATTAGGTCACTGGCTCTCCGGGGAGGGCGGGCACCCGGCGGGGATCATTCCATTAAATGGAGACCTCAGACGTAATTAGGAGCGGCGTCTAATTGGCCTAAACGCTTTTAGCGCCCACGCTCGCACTGGGGCTAATGAGCGGGGGTGCGGGTCCATCAGGGCCCGAGAGCCGGCTCAAATTAAGAGCACAGAAGCCCCACACAGCGCGTCGTGGCAGGGTAACTCGACCCGCCGTCTCCCTGTTCCTAACTCACAGACCGGCCGAGCTAACGGCAGCTTAACGAGGGAGGGCCGGCCCTGGGGAGTTCATTATGAGGCAGCGCTACCTACCGGCTCCACACTGACAGGGCAGAAGCGTGCTCCTCCGATCACTCCTCTGTTTCCTGCCTGCCAGAGCCCGTGAGGCCGATAGTACACACTGTTTCTCACTGTGCCTCTTGGACACTGTTTACAGAGTCCTGCTCTGACCATCCATGCTGTCCCTTGCTGTGCCTCCTGGACCCTTTCAGAGAGCCCCACTATGATCAAACGCTGTCCCTCACCATGTCTGTGCAGGTCCTTTCTACAGCAGCCTGCTCTGATCATTCACGCTGTCCCTCACCATGTCTGTGCAGGTCCTTTCTACAGCAGCCTGCTCTGATCATACACGCTGTCCCTCACCATGTCTGTGCAGGTCCTTTCTACAGCAGCCTGCTCTGATCATACACGCTGTCCCTCTCTGTGTCTCATCGCCTCTGCAGGGCTTTTTGCAGGTCTCGCTGTCCCTCGCTGGCCTGCTCCAGCACTGACACATTCAGGCCACAGCACACTGCAGAGGTGCTCCTAATTGGCAGCGTACGGGAGGACAGGTGTGGCCGTGTTATTAATGGCCATTATGTAGAGCACAGGGTGTCGTTGTTTAAAAAATCCGAAAACCCCAGCAGAACAAAGGTTCCAAAACGGTATCTGTCTCACACCGCTACAGTGACCTACTAATGTGCAGCTAGCTGGTTAGAGTGAATACAGTGACCCATCTGAAGCCCCACAGCATTTTCAGATTAGAATATGTCCCCTGTAAGCTGCGCAGACTCAGCTGGGGACGGCGCTGTACCTCCAGCTGCTCGTCACGCTCGTCCACCAGCCTCCGCAGGTGGAAGGCCATACTCCTGGAGAGAGAGTCCAACTCCTCCGGGGGCAGTGGGCCCCCCTCCATCCACTGCAGGTCAAACACCTTCTCCTGGTTATGAGTCACCTGCCAACCAAGCACAAGACTCAGGGTCACGCCCTCTGACCAATCAGCAGAGAACAGCGTACGACATGCAGACCAATCAGCAGAGCACAGCTTCCAACAAGCAGACCAATTAGGACAGTGCAGTTTCCAACACGCAGACCAATCAACACAGACCATCTCATACATATACTAAACTAGCTGTCAGGGCCTGGTAAGGCATACTGTAATACAACACAGTATTAACACAGTAACACAAGAGGACTGACCATGTAATAATGATATTCTTATACAGTGGGAACCACAGATTATTTGTATCCAATCAAGCAATGACACAGACAAGTAGACACAGAAATACATCCTTACAGATAAGAAGCAGAGAGCCTCAGACAGACCTGTAAGATAGACTCCACAGTACATCATGTCACGGCACAGCACAGAACTGTTACTGCACGGCCCAACATAGCACAGCATAGCATAGCATAGCAAACGCTGCTTCCTTAAATACCTCTTGTATATGTGACGCTATTGCAGCTTTGGTGTCGAAGTCCAGGCTCTGGATCTTCTCGATGTAGTCTTCCTTCTGCTCACACTGGAAACAAGAGGGGAGAGCACTGGATTACACAGGCCGCTAACCGTGGCCCGGGGGTCAGGAGGCCGCTAGCCGGCACCCGGGGTCAAGAGGTTCAGCTGATCGAACGCTGCTGTGGAATTACAGGCCAGGAGACATCTCTGTTAGCATCTCCTTCAGTGCTTTCACACGCCGTTATCTGCACGGTCACACAGCCAGGGCAAGCGTCCCCTTTGTTTGGGATAGTGTAAGCACGCTCGTAATTAGAGCGCCTGTGATCTTAAGGACACTGCAGCCAGTGTTTCTCTGCAGAGAGGCCGACGCAGTCCCGCAGGGCTCCGTCCCCGGGCTGCGGAGCCGCACAGAAACACAAGGTACGCATTCATCAAAGTCGGGGAATGCACACAGACTACAGACTGCGGGCTCAACAGCCCTTTCATTTCCCCCTGCTGGTGGGGCAAACAAAGCCCCGCCGGTGCTGCTCGCCGTGACGGCGGATTCGGAGGCCAGAGAGACGGGGCGGAGCCGGCGCCCGTGGATCACGCCCTGAGGTCAGGCACCGCTGTGAGAGGGTGTGGCATGGAACCCGGCATGCACACTGATACGCTGTGACCTGTGACCCCCACACTGACCCTACCGTGAATGTGCTGATTAATGTCTAGAATGTAAGATTTCTGAAAAACTGGAAATGGTGCGGTTGTCGTGGTTTACCGTACTGTGTGATCTGACCGATTTCTTTCGGTGGGATTTGACAGATTGAAATCGGGGGCTGCAGCGCGTGCCCCCACATTGCTGGGCGGCGGTGTAACATAGTGGTAAAGAGCAGGACTCGTAACCGAAAGGTTGCCGGTTCGACTCCCTGCTGGCGCACTGCTGCTGCACCCAGAATTGCCTCAGTAAATACCCAGCTGTATAAATGGATAACGCGTAAAAATCATAACCTAAGGAAGTCGCCCTGGATAAGAGCGTCTGGTAAATGACAACAATGGAATGTAGTTATGGCTCCTTCCTGAGGGAGACTGAGGCTGACTTCAGCATCATTACTGTGAGGTAGACCCAGCACTCACCTGAACAGCACAGCCCAACAGCAGCAGCAACAGCTTCTTCATTTCATCCAGACTTTGCTCTGCAAAGACACATTCATCACCATTACTAACACTGCAGAATACATGCATGACAGACTCGACCTCCATAAAGAACATCTATAAGGATGCGCATTTTTATAGCTTTTTGCCAGCAGCCACGTCACCCTGCACCATCCCCCTGCCTGGTGGCTGCAGGTGAGCTGGGGTTGGATTGGAAACCCCCTGGAGCTCCACGCTGTTGCTGGAAGCAGTGAGATAAGGGGCGGTGTTCCCTCTCATGCCCCAGGCTGGGACAGGGACACGGTGCTGTGGGAGATGCTGTCTTTAGGATGAGACGTTCACCCGAGGTCCCGACCCGCTGCGGTCACTGAAAATCCCGTGGCACTCATCTCAGAGAGTGTAAGGGGTTCTGCAGTTCCCTTGGCCAAATTCCCCAAATGGGCTCTCTCAGTCTGGCCATCTATTAATCCCCAGTTCAGAAGCTAAAATAAATCCCTCCCTCTCTGCCTCAGCGGATGTTAGAAATGGCTGTTTTGGGCGGAAAATCTGTAATGGGTGAAGTGACCATCTCCCTACCTTCCCAACACACACACTCACACACATACACACACATACACACACACACACACACACACACACGCGCACACACGCGCACACACGCGCACACACGCGCACACACGCACACACGCACACACGCACACACGCACACACACGCACACACACAGACACAGTGAAGCACTCTAACATCCATTAAAGATGCTATTGAAACACGATTAATCATCATCATGACTGTTAATATTGTATCCATCATATGATGATCCATCATATTGATGTGAAATGCATTACATATAGTAGTGCTGGTGCACATGAATGATGGATGTGAGTGACACATGTCATTGTGCTGATTTCAGAGCGCAGATAAATCACATGACACAATAAAGACAGAGGAAAGTCACAGCCGCTACGGCACAGACACACCGCTTTCAGTGCAAAATAAGTCATCTGAGACAGGGCTACAGCCCTGGTTTATGAGCTGAAACATCCACAAGCACAAGCAACTGAGACCGCCTGCTTCAGACTGAATATCAGTATCTAGGGAGAAATGGGCTGATAACAATGGCAGGTACCGCAGGCCAAACTGTAAACCCGAAGGTTTTACAAGGTGGCTGTGACCTGAGGGAGAGACTTACAAACGGCCTAATGAACCAGACCCCCACATCACTGAGGCAGCGGCAGGATGGCGAAATTACCAGGCAGATGTGAAAGAGCTAAACCACAAACATGCACCGGCTAATCTAGGAGGATTGGCGTGCAGATTAATGAGGAAGGTGGTGCTGGGGTCTCCGGGGTAACCGTCTGCCATCCGCCTCTGCTCCAATCAGGAGGCTGGTTTGATGGAGGGGGTAGAGAGAGAGCGAGAGAGAGAGAGAGAGAGAGAGAGGACAGTGGCCAAAAAAGGGCTGAGATTGCAAGCAGGGGCTTAAACATGTTTGCTTCTCATTAAAAAAAGGCCACAGCAGTGAAAAGCAGACAGAACATTATCGATGTAACAGTGACCACAGTAATGCTGTCTGGGGACAGAAATACCAATGAATGCAATTAGCAGCTGTCCATAGCTAGTGTGCTTGTAGGAAGGTTAAAATGCACAGTTAGCATTAGTGGTAGAATCTATTCGTCAGGCCTCTCCACACCACGACCACTCAGCGCCCAGGCTAAAGGCCAGTGATTCAGAGGTAAAGACAGCAGAAAGCCCAGTATACCGGGGCCTAGCGTGGGCTGAATCAGTGCGTGTGTTGAGTGGTAGGAAACATGCAAGGTTAGTGCACTGCAGATAACATTCCTGCAGCTGTCCCCTGTGGACATCCCTCAACACCCTGGGGCTCGTTACAGATCCGTCCACAGGATGTCCGTGGAGAGAGAGGGACAAAAAAAGAGACCCCTCAGCTATACTAACAGGATGTTTTGGGATACATTTTTGGCACAGATTAAAAAAGCAAGCTCTTTTTCATCAGAAAAGGGAAACAACAAACAAGCCTACATTTAAAGCTTCTCTGGCCCATATAGAGTCATGATGTCATCTAAATTCAGAGGATTTCAGGATTTGGGTCTGGGTTTGAGCCTGTATCCTGGCACCACCTGCTACCTGCTGAGATATAGTGACAATGCGTTCCTCTCAGAGGCACTGTTCACTATATGAGGGCGGGGTTCCAGGGGTCTACACCTGGTCTAAGGTGGCGTGCTCCTGCCATCAGTGACAGCGGCCCCCAGCCGAGATCTCCTCATTTCTGTGGCACCAGGCTACTCCCTTCATGATCATAAACCCAACACTAGTAGGGCTCAACTGCGTCCCGTTCCAAAGGAAGAGTGAGACAAAGGAAGACTTCCAAGGCAGTTTGACGCTGAAAGGCAGGGGGTACAATGGCCACAGCAACGAAGGCATTATGACAATGCCCATTCCTTTAATGTTTTATTTATGACAGGATCTCTATTTTTGGGTTTCCACCACAGCTAGTTACAGGAAAATATACTGAGTAGTTACCAGACACAAATATTATTTTTAGTGGGGGTATATAAACCAACGCTGACATCACTACAGGGAAAAAAACTGCATTCTTACTTTTATTAACGTACCTGTCACCAACTACTATCATTCCAAAGAAGGTAAACCCTCAGAGAGGAACTATAAAACCAATATAAAACCAACCTATATTTTGCTGGTGTTTATACAAAATCAAATGAGGAAAAGGTCATGTGATGGAGGCCTGCTCACTAATTGGTGCATGTGCACAATTCCATGTGGTGCTGCGCTTATGATTGGCCAGAGAATGCTGCATGCCAGCCAATGGCATTAGTGCTGTCTTTGTGTACAGGGGAGATCCAGCTACACCATTTGAAAGTAAATTACCCTCCTCCGCTTAAACACTGAACTCTCATTGTGACTGTTGGTGGAATTTATTTATACTGCAGCATGTGAAATTTGGAACAAAAATGTTATTTTTTCTTCTAAAAATCTGTTAAACCATTAAATGTTAACAGACAGCCATTTTTGGTTACCTGAATACCACTGAAATTCCATCACTCTTCTCTAACTCTTTTTAAACAAAACTCATTTTACAAAAGATGAGGCTGAGGACAGAAAAACGGCTGCATTGTAATTCTCCTGCTGCCACTCAATCAGCACACCGTTTGCAAACATCCTGAAGTCAAACTGCTTCCCATACAGTCACCAACTGATCCAATCCGCATGTAACATCGTTACATTTAGTTTGCTGTTTCACTTAACATAAAAATCCTCAGCAAATCCTCCCATGTCATGCAAATTTTATGCAATGATGATATTAAAAAAGTTGTGTAGCACCATCAAATGTTGAAAATCCCACTTTAATTCCATCAGCCCTGAACACAGGCGACGTTAATCTGAGTAAACTGTGTAAGTAAATTGTTACTATGCTGTTTGGGACCATTCAGATTTGCAGTGTTTAGAATTTAGAACCAAGCAGATTAGAAGTGACCTTCTTTCAGCAGAACCAAGGACTGGAATAAGAAAGCCAGCAGCTCAACAAGATTACGCTAAAATCGCAGACTTCAACGGAAAGATCAGAAAAGTGCACCACTAACAGCAGGTGTGGGACCTACACACATTGTCTTGAAGAATGGCTTGGCCCTGTAGACCCTCCTGTTTTGATCCATCTGAGCGTGCTCTCAGCCTGAGTGACATTATAGCAGAGGCCCAGAAACACACATTAAAGGGAGGGAATAACTCTCTAAACAACACTTAATATATACCAATCAGAACATCTGTCCGCAGACTCCACCTGGAGGGAGTCCCAAATGACTGTGGCTATTTAAACCCGTTCCATGAGGTAATTATGTACTGTGAGTGTGGGCGTGGGCGGCTGGTCACACAAACACACAGTGCAAACCGCATGCATGCAGGAAGCACGCTAAGAGATAAATATCTATAAAGGGAAACCGGCCCTGAGGGGAAGATCAGGGGCAGGGGATGTATAAATAATATAAAGAAAGACTGTGACTGGAAGAGAACCAAACATGCATGGGGGGGAGAGAGAGAGTGAGAGAGAGAGGGAGAGAGAGAGAGAGGGAGGGAGAAAAAGGGAAATGGGGGAGGGAGAGAGAGAGAGAGAGGGAGAGGGAGGGAGAGAGAGGGAGAGAGAGAAAGGGAAATGGGGGGAGGGAGAGAGGGAGAAAAAGACAGAGAGAGAAAGAGAGCAATGGAGAGAGGGAGCGAGAGAGAGAGAAAGACAGAGAGAGAGAGAGCATGACAGAGAGAGAGGGAGGGGGACCCAAGACAGAGAAAGAGAAAGAGGAAGAGGAAGACAGGGAGGGCGGGAGGGAGGTTAATCGTAGCTGATGGAAGTTTCCTTGGACGTGAAAGCTAGCGAGGGGCCGTCCCGCCGAGGGTACGGCTTACTGCGGGGACACAGTGAGGTTCCAGTGTTAGAGTGTCCCTCCGTCACAGAGCTCCCATCCTGTCAGGAAGCACATGGGCCTGTCCCAGCACTGCTGCGGCTGCTCCCATCCTGCCCCCTGCCTCTGCGTGGTCACAGGAAACACACCCCGAGTGCCACACGTTTCAGCTCTGGCACCGAGAGCACCGCATTGCCCAAAACCTCCCCCCGGTGCTGCCCAGCTCGCAAACGTGTGACCAGAAACAAAGGAAAGAAAGCCGCACACCCTAATTCTCCATCAGCTTCGTTTTATTAGGGCGAGAGACCACCCTTATTTCAGTCCGCCAGTGAGTTCATCAGGGTACGCCCATGTAGGAGGATTAATTCAGTATTACGGTGGCAGAGAGCTGGGGTTATCTCTTGGATGAGGGGGATGGGGCCAAAATGTAACTGAAGAACAGAGAGAGCTATCCATTTGTCTGCCCTTCACACCACATCATTCACTGATATCTAATGGAAAAGAAAGCCTGAGCTTCAATTTTATGACGAGTGGTTTCAGTAATGGTACTGCCATGTTTCATTTCCACACAGGTTGTGAATTGAGGGAGGAGGAAAGAATTTCCCTCCACACACACACACTCACAAGACCTGGACAACGATGACTTCATTTCCTCAGAGGAAAGGACACGTTTACCGATATCCACTTGTAACTCTGCAGTCTGAGCTAACCACAGCTTTTCTGGTCCATCCCATAATATTCCAGTCTCCTCACTGGTTCCCATGCCACCACTCACAGTCTCTGTGGTGGCTCCCAGACTGTTGTCCACCTGTCGCTGGAGACCATTTGCTAGCAGTTGTTATTGTTTGTGTGTAAGGCGGCCTGTAAGGATGAGCTCCTGGTTTTAGCACAGAACTGTCACACTTTTACTCGTAAGCTTCTTCCGTTCCCTTCCCTCATTCCCTTGTTCTGTCTTATCACCGCTAGCCAGGGAGAATCCCTTGTTCTCGCATCTCTGACAGACTCTGATGTGTGCAAAAGAAATGACTGTGTGTGAAGGTTTCTGCCAGCCTACCTACAAAGACGAGAGAGAAAGCCCGTGACACCAGGAAGAATTCTGCGCAAAATAAAAATAGGTTTCTAAACAAACATACATTGACATTGAGATCTAATGGTATGTCTCTTCATAAACACTCAGGCTTTCCACATTAATGTCACTCATCTAACATGGTACCTTATTATGATAAAAGTACTTCTTACTTATAGCGTGTGTTTGTCTCAACACGTGGAGCTGCAGATGCCAGATGGCTCAGGAACTATGACTCACTTCACTCAAGGCTGGCCAAAGCCTGCATCAGTGCCAGCTGCTCTGCATCTAACACATCCTCTCTGCCTCTAAGAGAGCCACGCTACCTCTAACACATCCTCTCTGCCTCTAAGAGAGCCACGCTACCTCTAACACATCCTCTCTGCCTCTAACAGAGCCACTCTACCTCTAACACATCCTCTCTGCCTCTAACAGAGCCACGCTACCTCTAACACATCCTCTCTGCCTCTAACAGAGCCAATCTCACAGCCACTCTGCCTCTAACACAGGTACTCCAACGGATACCCTACCTCTAACATATCCACTCCCTGGGACACTCTGCCTCTAACATATCCACTCCCTGGGACACTCTGCCTCTAACACATCCACCCCCTGGGACACTCTGCCTCTAACACATCCACCCCCTGGGACACTCTGCCTCTAACACATCCACTCCCGGGGACACTGCCTCTAACACAACCGCTCTGCCTCAGACAGGGCCCATTCCCACAGACTGACACAGAGAGGAAATGTCCTGGACAGTGTGGCTGGCAATGCAGTGTATCTGATCTCAGATCAGCCGGGGGAGAGGAAACGGGCACAGCATGATGGACCCAGATCGGCCGGAGAGAGGAGAGAGTGTCTGAAGCCACTGAAGGCGCTGCGTTTATACGGAGCAGAGTAATCTGAGCCTGTGTTAGATTCCTACGCCACCTCGGAGTTCCCATCCCCCAGGGAGAGCTACTGAGGCTCTAATAAAAAGCACATGGAGCTCTCCATTCGCCAATCACTTCCAGATGTAACGTCACGAGGGTTCAAAGGTCACCAGCACACAGAAGGAGGAATATTGGATCACTAACATGAAATGTAGGTCCAGCTTTATGCCTGAAGCTACAAATAATATTTGTTCACATTTTGCTCAGCCTGGAAGCAGTTTCAGCACAAGAAACAAAGAGAATTACAGCTTTGTTGTTTCACTATCAGGCTAAGATACAAATGTTTTCAATAGATCTTAAGGTGAGTGAATGACCTCAAACCCACTAATCTAGCATGGTCAAGAGGCACTGAATGTTCCCCTTTAACTCTGACCTGAGTAGCTGAATGTTGAACTGCGGTTTCAGATTCCTAGCAGATAAGAGTGAGCAAAATGGCTATTTCACCACCATTTTATGCATACTTGTACTGTACATGTACATGGCAACAATGACAGCACAAAAAGCAGGTGATGCTAATCTGGAAATACAGGATCATTTTTTTTTACGGCATTTAACACAGGAAACCGCGTGTCTTTAGTGGGAGGCAGGACTGATTCATTTTAACAGGTGTAGCACTTGTTTAGGAGGACACTCAGACAGGAGGAGGAGAGAGGATAGGAGAAGTAGGTCGCTGACACCCTTGTGTCCCAGAGCAGCTCATTCCTCACACAAAGACACCTTCAATGTCGTCTGAATCTAGGACAAAGCTCCCACAGGTTACACACGGATGCACGCCGGTCCGGCTCACACACATCACAGAAACACGGACACAACCAGGTAAACCCTCCTGTTTCCATGGTAACAAAACACATGCTTCTGCTCTAATAAAGTGGCGAAGAGCATTGGGACTGAAGGCTACCCCTACCTGATAAACCTTTGGAAGGGCACAAGGAAAGTAGAGAGCCTTAGAAACAATGCCACTAAAGTACCTCTATTAACGACAAATGAATGAGGCTTCGTCAACCTCAAAATTGGCACTGTCAATGACCGCTGTCAATGACTGACTGATTTGAACCGATCATAGTGTGTTTCTGTGGAGACTAGATTTTTGATTGGTGCACATGAGTCTGTAATTGGCATTCAGCACATGGCAGCTGTCCCCTCAGTCAGAAGCAGGCGGACGGGTGAGTAAAGTAAAGTGCAGCAAGTAAACGGGGTACCTACCGCAGAGGGGGGTGCGGCCCAGGACCAGGATGTTGGGGAGCGGCATCATGATGAGCTGCTGCAGGGTCTCCTGTGGGAGCAAAAAGAAACGGGGTCACGCGAAGGGACACGGTCAGGGACGGCTGCGACTAGCACAGCACCCCCCTGCTCACAGAGACCCAACGCGTTTCTGCACCTGGTTTCGAGCCTGGGTTGAGAGAGTCGCTGTCTGTTCAGGGAAGCCTGTGGCTGTAACATGTGGCACAGTGCCGGAGAGCCTGGCTGTGATGCTGCCTCTGCCCTGCACTTAGACACAGGTTTCCCCACACAACTCACACTCAGGTGGGGGGGTTACCTGACATTACATTACATTCCGATGCCTCAGAGGCCGCAGACTGACAGACAATCCGCAGTCATTCGCAGTGACACAGACAGCGTGTCTGGCCTAAACCAGACTGAACAGAGCGATCATTATGGGATGCGACTGTGTGAAGTCATCAGCCTCAGGGCTGGGAGACCTATCATCCGAGAACGCACATGACTGTCATGTGACCGTGTCCACTGACGACCGCGGCTGGCGAAACCACGGTCCCCTCAGCGCATGACCTTGAATGACCACAGCGTTTTTTTGCGTATCCTCAAGTGGCCCTTACGAAAAATCAAAAAAAGAGAGGGCTAAGCGTTCCTCTCCCCAAATGTTTACTCTCTAGGACTGTGTAAAGAGAAACGCAGCTGTGTTTTAAAGGGAACTTTACTCCCTCCCTCCCTCCCTCACTCACACCCGCACTCACTCACTCACTCGGTTCCTCAGTCCCTCACTCACACACTCACTCACACACTCACAAACATGACAGTAAAATCCCACCAGAGACAAAGCCTGTAAGAATTTGGTCACTGTGTCAGATGAATATCACATTACTACCCTCTGAGTTTCTCACTCCCATCCAGGAGACAGGCACTGCCAGGCAGTGCTAACCTATTACTGGCTGATAGAGACGGACAGCAGCTCGGAGAGTCTGAGGGAATCAGGCAGTATAGATTATTGGGCCACAGACACAGCGCTCTGTCTCATTAAGCAAAATGCAGGAAACAGTTCTGCAGGCGCCAGTTGTAACACACTCATCAGCGACAGGCGCTTCCTCCCAGTCAGGGTTTTTATTGGACGGCTTCCCCGCCGGAGCGGCCGGGCTCTCTCTGTCCGTGAGCGATGAGTCAGAGCCGGGACGACAGGCTCCGCTCGAGGTGTTAAGTCGATTACCGCCGCGCCTTTCCGCACGCGGTTCCGTGAGAGAGACGGCTTATATCCCGCTGCCAAGAGCAACGACGAACGCCGTCGCCTAACAGAGGCGACTATCGCTTATGATGCCGCGCAAAGGAAAACACCCAAGGCAAGTTAGCCGAAGCAGTGCCAGTGGGGAAGAAAGCAAGTTAAAGATGGCTTTTAAGTGGGGGAAAAGGAGACTGTATGTGGAGTGGGTGAAATAAAACACACAACACAGCCCTGCTGAGGCTCTGTTCTCTGTGTCTCTGCAGTCTGAGTCTCTGCTCTCTGAGTCTCTGCCGTCTGAATCTCTGCTGAGACTCTGCCGTCTGAGACTCTGCCGTCTGAGTCTGAGTCTCTGACGTTTGAGTCTCTGCTCAGTCTCTAATGTCTGAGTCTGTACAGAGATTGGGGCATTTGCAACACCCAGGCTGCCTGTAGCCCCCCACCCCTCCACACTGCACCCCCTTGCTGTCCCTGAGGCCAGACGCATAAAGCCTCTTATCCCCGGGTTAAGCACAGGGACCCCTCTCTGAGCAGGACCCGGCCCCAGCACGCTGACAGGCAATCACACAGACAGCAATAACCCTGCAGACGGACTGATTTCCTACATGTCTGGCCGCGCTCATTCATCCCCCACATGCTAACAATACTCACTGCATTACTGCGGTGGAAAATTCATTTTCCTTACAGGATGAGAGACAGCGGTTAAAAACAGAAACCCTGTTAAAGCAAAGCCACTGAAGTCCTCCTGCCAACAGCAGCAGAGAGCCTGACTGGGTGTCTGCCGGAGAGCGCCACTGGCCCAGTTCAGAACGGGTCTCTGTCTGGGAGGAGACTCCACTGTGGTACCGGTCTGACCCGGTACAGAATGGGTCTCAGCCTGGTCAAGAGTACTCCACAGTTGTGCCAGTGTGACCCAGTATAGAATGGGTCTCTGCCTTGGTGGAGAGGATTCCACCGTGGTACCGGTCTGACCCGGTACAGAATGGGTCTTTGTCTGGACACTCAAACAGGCTGCTTCCCTGCACTCTCCATCTGGAACACAGCCAAACCCTCCAACTGCATCTCCATTAACTGTCAGCACACAGTATTCAGCATATTAGCTCAGGGGAGAACCCAGACCAGACATCACTTCGCTAGACAGGGGGAGGAGTTCCTATCAGCTGAAACAGAGGGCTTGTGCTAGCTCCATACTGCTGCCAGGCACGCTTTCACTAAACTAATTAAGTGTCACAGGCCTTAATGAACAAACAGAAAGGCTACAGAAAATCATTAACAACTGAGAACTGCGTGTGACCCACATCAACACTTCAGAGCAATTATGGAGCCGTAACCCGATCTTAACTGTCAATACGGCCCGATGCCATTCCCTTTCATTAGCCTGCTGTACAGTACATTCTGTCAAAACACTTATAAATTGGGTGCTTAAACTTCTACTGTTGTTATTAAATGCAGCAATAAAGGCCGGTATAGGGGATGTGAAGCAGTACTGTGCAGCAGACAGCTTCAGCAGGGCTTTAATGACTGACAGCAGTGAGCACATGGGGGTGGAGGTCTGTTTCTGTGTCTGAAATGGGGTCCATGTGCCCGTTACTGAATATTTCTTTCAGCTGCCTTAACCCCCGAGTCTGATGTCATCAAAAAGGAGATTATTCCATGCGTGAGATGTCCCAAAGCTTGCCCCATCTGTTGCCTCCAGATTTATGGAATTACGCACGTTGTTTACGCCTGCGTAGCGGGGCCAGACACACTTCCAGCCTTTCCCCCAAAGAGAGCACCCACCCGTCGATGCTTTATCACGACAGACAGGCACTCAGCAGAGGCTGGCCAGCAAGCAGACGATAACAGCGGCGCACACAGGTGCTACAGGTGTGCACACCTGGCCTGTCCGTGCAGCCTGCTCCCGTGCGGTGTCACTGCGGTGCGCTGCGTCTGACATGGATAAGGCAAGGCATGCTGGGAAAACAGGCTCTTTTGCAGGCTCTTTGTACGGATGCTGCCGCCCATAATTCAGACCCTTTTGACCCCCGGGCGTCTCCGCGGGGTCACGGTCAGAAGCATTCCCCGGAGTTGTGGGCGGAGCCTCATGGCTGTGACTCATCCCGGACAAAGCGAGGCCGGGCGCTCGCGTTCTGTCTGCGCTCCTTACTCACTTCCTGTTTAGGACAGTGTGACTTGACCCTCACTGTGACTCAGCGCTAGTTCCCCACTCTGGGAAAGAGGGAAGTCCACTGCTTTAAATACCTGCAGCTGGACTGCTTTTAAACAGGTCTAGCCATGGCTGGAGACCCCTCTGTTTCTGGGTAAGGACACAAACACTTCCATGGTATGATAACAGTCCTTATCCCAAGAGAGACAGGAAAGCCTGGGAGATGCAGAGCAAGGTGCAGTGGGTAATATTCCCCAGAATCCTTCACTCAAACAACAGTTGTGTGTGTACCCATCAGCCAGGTAACACATAACACCCCCACCCCCCATACACACACACACACACACGTGCACGCACACGCACACGCGCACGCGCACGCACACGCACGCACACACACACACACACACACAGACACACACACAGACACACACACGCACGCACACGCACGCACGCACGCACGCACACACACACACACACACACAGACACACACACACACACACACACACACACACACACACAGAAAGGGGAAGAGGATGACTCCTGCAGCACAGGCCCTGGCAGGATGAGGTTCTGGTGGGGGGGGGGGGGGGGGTGGGAGAATGACAAACCCACAGCATAAATCCAAAAGGAACGTCTTTCAGAGGAAGCTGCCAGCCCCCCCACCCCCCCCACCAGTTTAACGAGTTAATCAACAATAGAAACGCACTGTTGTCTTAGTGTGTCATTCAGAGCACAATGGCCCTCTCAGGAGTGCGTTATTCATGACCGTTTCCTGTGTGTAATAATGCCAGGTCAAACCAAAAAAATCAATCAATCAATCAATTACAGCCTTACAGAGTATTCACACAGAACAAAGCCCTCCTTATTACCCCCCTGCAATGGTTGCACGGCCACACTTCACTCAACTGGTTACAGATGAGCAACACGTGGAATGAATCCTCTAGCTTACAAAACAGTTAAACAGTACAGAGTACAGAGTGCAATTAGCTTGTTAATAAATTCTTGAATCGGTCATGTTAGACTACACTGGTTACATATAAATTACATGTCGAAGGAGTAGAAAGCAGTAAAAATAAAGCTCAACAGTACAGACAGTAATGCCAGCTACTGGTATCTATGACTTGTGTTCAGTGTTATCTTGCGTCTTTAGTTTTCCACCATTTTCCAGGATATGAACCCGATCCACTATGGGGGATAAGAAAATGTTCCAGTATTTCTAACATTTTTTTAATAGTAATTTCTGTATTACTATTTTCAAAAGTCTGCCTATAAACTGCCCTCTGTTAAATGTTCTGTGATAATCTCATAAATGTTCTATACTTACTACAACATTTTTTGTGATTAGATTTGATTCTGTTTTGATAAGAAGGACTTCTGCCAAAAGACAGAGGCTCCAATGGCAGGAGTCCAGAGAGGCAGCGACCAGCCTGAATCAGCAGAGCCAACAGCAACTGTCCCTTTCACCCCCCACCGTCCCCACCTGCTCTCCCCAAAACACACACACGCGTCTGCACAACGGCCATGCTGTGCTCCTGCTCTACCACCACAGACTGAGCGGGGCCTGAATCTCTGCCCTCCCGCTCCACCTGAATCTCCGCCCTCACGCTCCACCTGAATCTCCGCCCTCACGCTATACCTGAATCTCCGCCCTCACGCTCCACCTGAATCTCCGCCCTCCCGCTATACCTGAATCTCCGCCCTCCCGCTATACCTGAATCTCCGCCCTCCCGCTATACCTGAATCTCCGCCCTCCCGCTATACCTGAATCTCCGCCCTCCCGCTCCACCTGAATCTCTGCCCTCCCAATCCACCTGAATCTCCGCCCTCCCGCTACACCAGAGGACCTCGTCCTCCTACTCTACCTGCATGTCTGCATCTAACACATCCTCTCTGCCTCCAACACCGATGCTCTGCCTCCAACACCTTTACTACATTACATTACAGTCATTTAGCTGATGCCCTTGTCCAGAGTGGCTCACATAAAGGTTACAGTTTTTATTGATTTATACAGCTGGATATTTACTGAGGCAATTTTTTTGCCCAAGTGTACAACAGCAGCGCCCCAGCAGAGAATCGAACCAGCAACCAGCCCTGCTCCTTACCGCTATGCTACACTGCTGCCCATAACAGCCTATCTTCTGCTGCCTGCCACTCCCACACCCTCAACATCTGAAACTCTGGAGGGGAAGAGAGAATCCTGAAGCGTGCGCCGTTGCAGAGAGCATGCCTTTGATGAAGAATTCCCACTAGCGCAGCAAAGCTTCTGCTGCTACTGCTTTAATTATTGATAAGGGGGGCGGGGTCGTCTGGCGCAGAAAGAATGTGATACTGGAACACTGGTGTACATTTCCAATTCTTAAAAATGCTTAACAAAGTGTAGGTCTCTAACCATTTGTTAGTGTATCTGATCTATATATATTATACGAAATAGGTATTGTTAAACCATAAACCAAAGCTCTTCCTGACTCTATATCGCCATTTGGTTTTTGCGCTTAATGAATCCCAGTTTCAGGCAGCTGGAAGCTGTGATCGCCACCTTGCCCTTGTATTTGACGGCCTGAGTGAAGGATGACCGCCCTTCCAGCTAATTAGTCTGGGAACCTCACCCCTCCAGCCTCGCTGTTCTATCAAAATGCAATTACCTGCAAAGCAATTACCTCCTGAGGATTATCAGGAGACACTGAGGAAGGCTCCTGCCATCAAGGACAGAGCCCATCCACACGGCAGGAATGGCAGTCCTATAACGCTGTTATCAGACACTTCATTGCGCTCTATTCGTCACTGTGATTCTGATTAAGACTGTTTCAGATCAGGATTGACTGCAAAGAAGCAATCTTAAAGCCACAGTACAAAAAAAAAAGATTAAGAAATAATTTAATTAGGCTCATCTGAAGTAAGACTTCCATTAATTGTGTCAGTCTACAGAGCTGCTGGTAACTGACAGCATGTTGCACACCTCCAAAAAACTCACCGTAAGCACAATTCCCAACAGCAGACTAGATTTCGAAATCTAATTAATCACTGCGGTAATGAGGTGCTCCTTCATAATGTCAGTGACCCCGGTATTAGGCCTGCAGAATGGTACAGTCCTACAGCATGCCAGTGACCCTTATATTACACCTGAAGAATGGTATAGTCCTACAGCATGACAGTGACCCCTGTATTAGGACTAAAGAATGGTACAGAGTTACAGCATGACAGTGACCCCTGTATTAGGACTAAAGAATGGTATAGTCCTACAGCATGACAGTGACCCCTGTATTAGGACTAAAGAATAGTACAGTCCTACAGCATGGCAGTGACCCCTGCATTAGGCCTACACAATGGTACGGTCCTACAGCACGCCAATCATCCCTGGATTAGGCCTCCAGGTGTTTTTGTGTCATTTCTGAGCCTGTCTTTGTTCGGCCTCCATTAAACACGCGCACAATGGCCTGTGCTTTTAAACAGCGAGTCTGAGAGCCGATCCTCATGCCTCCGCGGGGCTGAGTCCTCATTAAACTCCAATCCAGCTGTGCAGACGGATTATAGCAATAAAACCAGCAACACCACACAGAGACAGCCGTGACTACAGGACACAAGGTAAATCCAGCAGCACTGCAGATCCAGAATCCTGCCGGCCTCACTGAGGAGAATGAACAACAATAATAATAATACCGAAAAAAGATAGGTCTGGCCGGGGCGGTTGAGGGAGGGGGGGGGGGGGGGGGGGCAATGGAGTATAGCATTGTGAGTTCAACCAATTCACTCGCACCGTTATGTCTAATTAGTATTTGAGTGTTTTTTGGCTGAGGCACACTATGCACAGTTTAGCCATTCAATACAAAACCTCTCACTTCATGGGCCATTTTGAAGGGCTTTCACTTATAAGCCAGCATCTCAGTTCTCAATCAGCTCCGCTGTGAATGAGAATAAACAGCAAGTCCTTCCCACTTCTTTGCAAACACTCATTTATATGAGACAATATTCAAAGGGCCATCATCCCTGGAGAAATACCCCAGAAACAGGCAAGTTTGTTTTTATAATAAGAAGAAAAATGAAGATATTTCAGTTGTTTACTCAGCTTGTCAAAAATTCATTCCGTTAAAAGCCAAAAGCTCAATTTGCCCTGCTACTAAAATGTTTCCTAGGAAAAGATTCTAAAATTCTGGAATTTTCAGACCAAAACTTTGACGGAATCAGAGGGGGACTGTATGAACGAGCGATGTCAGAGCCACGTTGCGCACTGAGGAAACCCAGCAGGCTCTCTCTGTGACACGAGAATCATCAGTATCATGGAGCTGAGCGCTGCCTTCAGTGCGAGGCACACAAAGGCTGAAGAACGAGGAGAGCACTGCAGCACATGGAGCGTGAAATCCGCTACAGGAGAAACCCACACGGCTGCAGCGCGCTGCCGGCTGGCTGTACAACACGGCCTTCCACTGCCGCGCAGCCCGCTGCAGCACTGCCACCTCTATCAGTGTGCAACGCAACGGCAACCTTGCATGAAACGCTTATTTTTCATCAGTTTACACCACAGCAGGTATTGGTTTTTGGTTGTTCGTCACCAGAGATAATTCCAGATTTAACTTTGATGTATAAGACTCAAAACATTCAATTTCAAGCATCAAATAACTACTTTCAAGCATGAAATAACTGCTAACGTACATTTCTCAGGGGATACAGAGACAGTATTTTTAGACAGGTTTTTAGACAGGTAGTTGCAGATTGAGACAGGTTGGTTCCGTTTTTTTTTTGCACTTGACCTTTCGGCTTGGCTACGGCTGCTTCCTCTGTTCTGTCTGTGTAAAGGAGAGTGACCTTTGACCTGCTGGTCATTCAGGATGCATCCTGAGGGCCTGCAGCAGCCTCTGGTGCACCTCATTTCCAGCCTCGGGCCAAGCACACAGTGTCCCACACTCAAAAACGCTCCCCTCCACGCATGACACGTGTAGACTTAAAACCACATGTTCTTCTGGTGTTCAGAGATGCACTGTACCGTAATTAGACGATGGAAGCCAAAGCCAATGTTAGTTCTTCTTCGCTTCACCCACTAAATACTTCCCCAATAATGAAGAATCTCTAATCTGCTGCAACTTTCTAATGAGCAGTACAGGAAGAGCGATGGTCAAGATAAGGCGAGCTCAGCCAGAATAGCAGGCTAATTAAGTAGCTGGTGGATATTACCTTTGGACGGACGCCAACAATGAGTAAACTATGTAACTAACCAACTAGCTAGCTCTAGCTTTCTGGTCATTCCACTGATCTTATCACTAAAGAAAAGGCCAAAGAAATTGTCTTCTTAATTCTTAATTAGCACATGTGGCAGCTAGCAAGACAGCATTTCACTTATATTTAGCATGCTGTTCAGTTTATAAGTAACTGTTTGCAATCAGTTTGCTAATCCTACTAAATCAGTTACATGTTTATGTTTCTACCTATCACAGAATAGATGTGAAAAACTGCAGTTCTTCCCTGCTTGCCCATGTCCACATGCGTTCAATGTATCGTGGCTTTCTATATTTGACTGCTGGACCCTCTGGGATGAGCTCATCTCTATTCTGTAGCCCCCCTGTTGGCTCTAATGCCGGCAATCACCACCACCCTGTGACTTAATCATTTGTGATTCTAATTCCATCAGTCACAGCCAACGTTACAAATAGCGACAACTTTCACACCATCTTGGCCTTGTTTAGGCTGTCTGCTGTAACTGTGAAGCACACCGCCTCCTCCTGATGACACACTGCTGGAGCTGTTCTCACAGGTACTGCAGTGTGTGCAGGTACTGCGTGTGACCACGCAGTCACCCCTGAGAAAGTATGAGCGTGACCATGCAATATAAACTGCATCTCACGATTCATATGTCAAGGCCACTGATGTTTCTCATTTGAAACAGAATCCCTCTCATCACATAGAATTATCAAAACCGTATAGTGAGGAAGTCCAGATTTGTGTCGACCTTGGATTGACTTCCAGGGGTCTTTTCCCTTCTTTTTCTTTGCTTTCCCAAAGTCTTTCTGATGTTCCAAGCAGACAATAACACAACGGAAAACACATACATATTTCAAACAGGAAAGCACAGTCTTTGTGTTGTCAGGCAACAGAATAACTCAGCCATAGTGGTCTTCCTTAAGATCTTACAGAGCACAGTGCATTTTCAGCAGATCCGTGACCCAGACCTCCCTAATTTGGACAATATGGCAGCAGTTTGTGGGGTGTGGGGGCAGCATGTCTAACGCTCGATTGCTGTTACAGACCGCCCGAGGGCTAGGGGCACCCAATTTAGGGAGCTAATGCACAGCCCCCCGTGACCAGGCCTAATTGCCTCTGAGAATGGACTTCTGTTCACCCTGCAGAGAGCTCCGTTTCCATGAAGGCTCGCATCTGCAGGAAGCTTGGTTTCGGTCACCGCAACGCACCATGGGATAGCACAGTGTGCTCTGACTCTGTTGTGCATGCATTCACTGAACACCTGGTTGGAGCTTGTACGTGGTGTGATGTTTTACTAGCAACAGAGTCCGCCATAGGCCATAGCACAATGCAGATATTTATCATCATAAAGCTGTTGACATCATCGGGGGGCGCCTTTATCACAGCTGTTTAAAGGAGCCATGTTGGCTGTAGGGGTGTGCTATGCTGTAAATCTCAGGATGGTGCGTGTGAAGGACAACCCTTTCTACAGACTGTCAGCCTTACATACGGGTGCTGAATCACACACCCTGATACAGGCCTGACGAGCAAGCCCAGCTGACCAACCAGAAGGGGAACAGCAGGAATTTACAAATGTATGCACACATATACACATACATATATACATATAATGAAGACAAAACTATGTCATACGCACTTACAAGCTGAAACTTAAATATAAGGCAGCAAAAGTAGTCTATTCCAAAACACATCCCATTGATTTTCTGTTAAAGGAGTGTTAAAACACTGCTGTCCTTCATTCTAACGGCCAACAATTGACTGTCTCTGAGCGAGCACTAATTAACACAAACATTGACATATTTAATGTCACACAAGCTCCTATTTCACGAACAATCAGGGATGTAGCAGCTGCTTCCAGGGAGCTCTGGACAGGCTCACAGAATGGCCCATTTGTCTGCATTATCAGCTAACACAGAGCACTGTGACCTTTCATCCAAAGCTCCTCTCATTCAGACTGTACTATCCCAGCCAGCTGACTGAGACGCACATGTACTGTACAGGCAACCGCTTACCCAGTGACCTTTGACCCCTGATCACATTCCAGGAGCATTTTATGAGGAAGCTCTTATCATAGAGGAACACTGAGTGTACCCGGACGTGCTGAAGACCAATCGGGGCCTCGATCCGATAAGGTCAGCATCAAACACAGCAGTGCTGGCTCATTTATGGTGGAAACTTTACAGTGAATTTCCCTTTGGACAGATCCACACTGAACAGCAAGAGATTGAAAAAGGCCAGCCCATTTATGGAGTTTTGGCTCCATTCAGTGAAGGTTAACAGGAACCAGATATCTCGCCATGATGACCTGGTAAGCTGCCCTGGATAAGTGTCTGCTAAATGAATGAATGTTATGAAAAACAATAAGAAGCTGCTACTGGGTGACTTTATGTCCATCCACCCCACTCTCATTCCTCAGTGCTTTAACCTCAGCGTAGTTCCCATAATTCCCAGTTCCTCTCCTCCCTCCTGATGTCACAGCATTCTCTACTCCTCATCGCCACACAAATACAAAATCACTAAAGCTACCTCTTCTAAGTCGCTAAATTTACCTCGGCAATTCAAATTCAACCTGCTACATATGCCTCTGGAAGCATGACCTTGTACATAAACAGGTCAAACACCATATTATCCAATAATAGTACTGGAAAATAAGAGAAGACTGGTGAAAATCATGTTACCTTATCACAGGAAAAATAAAAAAATGGAACTGAAACCAGTAGCACATTTCGTTACAAGGGAAGGGATTTATGTGTGTATGTGTACACGCACATGTATGTGTAGATTTTAAATCTTCTTTATTTATTCACCATCCAGCTGTACTAGTTGCCAGTTATGCATTTTAAGCTCATCACCATAGCAACAACCCCCTGACAGAAGCTAAGCCATCCAGAATAACCAAAAGCCGTTTTCCTATCCTCAGTACGTATCTATGGGCCAGTTCCACTGATGCTCAATAGGACTGCCCCATCCTGAAGAAAAGGGTGTTCAGTTATTTGCCAGGCATCTTATGGCCTGACTGCAAACACAAGCTCCTCAATGTGTACTGCTTTATGAGGGCTGCCCTACAGACCGGCCTGCTTCACGAAGCCTGAAGCCTGAAGCCTGAAGCTCAGAGGCATCCAAACGACAGAGCCGTGGTGAATCAGCTCATAAGATGCACACAGTCATTATAACATCACAAAAGCTGTTTGCACGAAGCCGTGCTGTGCGGCCAGAAACCGGCCGAGTTCACTGCACTTACGCAGGAATTCACTCGTAAAAACGCTAAACACAGGCCGTGAGCTCTGACTGCGCGCTCGGACTGCGCACTCGGACTGCAGTCTCCGGCTGGTCCCCCTCTTTAGAATGCAGCGGGGAGAGTCCTCTGTGGATCCCTGCGTATCCACTTCCTGCAGGCTGGACCGAGCTCGTCTGGTGGTTTTTTTATTCCGAGCACTGCGGCATGCTGAAAGGACCAATTATCTTCCCCCCACAAGCCTGGGCTTTCAGCAGCGGCACCGAATCACGCAGCCTGCAATCGCTGTGATCCTCGGCACGCCGCTTCACAGGCCTCCCCCTCTGCGGGGTGGCGCTGCCCAGCCCGGATTCTGCACGCAGATGTTTTAACGCCGTGTCCTACATTTAAAGCACTAATCTAAGGGAAAGATTATACATAGGAGTCACATGACAGCACGGTCATTCTGAAGGATGTTTTCCATCTGCGTTATGCCTGCATGATAGAGATACATGGAGTCTGACAGACCCACAGCTCTGGCCTTTTTTCCAACTCTGCTCAAAATATGATCAGGGAAGCAAGGCAAAACAGCTCAAAAATAAGCGAACGGATACTGCAAAAATGAGCCTTCCCTTAGTGGGAAAACCTACAAACCCTTGTCACCAAGAAAGGATGGCCCTGACATATGCTGAGTTTCTGTTACATGCACATCCACCCATGAACACACACATACACACACGTAAGTACGCATGTGATCACAGTGTGGTGTAGTGACGGTGTCTGTGACTAGAGAATGTCAGGTTGAACTCCCAGGCGAGGCGCTGCTATTTTACCCTTGAGCAACATCCTTAAACCGAACAGCTTCAGTAAACGCCTACCTCTGTGTGTAACAGCTTGAGTCTGTTAAGCTGCTGTGGATAATGATAATACTTTCATTTATGGGTCTTTATTGCTCAATAGCCCTGGTCTCTGGGGAGAGGCAGAACACTGGAACCATACATGTGATACACACATGTTTCAGCACACACAGCCCTCTGCTTATAGAATGTTCTATGGAGTTTGGATGGAGGTACCTTCTCTACTTTACACAGGTGTCTGCAGGTTTTGTGTGTTCACAGAGCACAGAATCTGACTGACACATTCAGAGTTCAGCTTTTGCATACGTCAACAGTCCTACAGATCTCTGAAAAGCACAGGTCCTGGGGCCAAGCAGAAAAACAGGCCAGCAATGTGCACTACAAGGCCAGACAGAACCGATCTCATAAGCCTCACGGGCTCCACACCCACTCACCTGGTAGTACGCCTTGATCTGGCGAATCAGAATGGACAGGTTCTGGATCCGCAGGGTGGAGTCGTTGTTTACCTTCTTGTTGGTTCTTTGAACCGTGGCTTTAGGATTTCTGGAATGGAAATAGAACGGAGAACATAATTATGACTCACAGCATCAGCGACATCACAAAGGATCACTCAAATCTGCCACCCAGAAGCACAAGAGCTGCCCGTGGGATGAGATGCAGCACTGCTGTGTACAGAACAATATTACAGACAAGGCTACAGGCCTGTGCATCGGTTACATACGATAAGCACCAGGAAATCGATTAGGAAATTCAATCAAAACTTAATCAGACTGTAAGATAAATGAAGTGATGCAGACAAATTTCTGATGACATCTCGTCCCCAGCACGCTGTCTGTGTGTCTGCTGGGATGTGACAAACTGGCGTGAATGGGTCAGTTCACACCCTGCTCCCACACCTGAGGACAAGGCCTTTCATTTAGCCTGGGTTCACTCAGTCAGACCTATACCAACTCACACCTGAGGACAAAGCCCTTCACTTACTCTGGCTCCAGTCAGACCTACACCATCTCATACATTACAGTACTTTCATTTAGCAGATGTTCTTATCCAGAGCAACCTCCACCACAAAAGAGCAGAAATGTATCACACCGGCACAGTGATTTCAGAATATTCCAGAATGTCGAACTGCAACAAATTTATTTCATTTTCAATCCCTCACCTTGCAACATCAAAATACATAAAAAGTATATAAAAAACACACTGATTCTGAAAACACTGGCTTAAGGTGGGATGCCATTAATCTGTATAGTGGCAGTGGCAGACCTGGATTTGCGTATGCTGGGGTCTATGATTATAAGGATTACTGAGAAAGTCAGCAAGGTTTTCATACCACCCTTTGCCTCTGGCTGTACGAGCCGGGACATGAACTCCTCAAATCGGACCGAGCTGCTTTTTTAATGCATGCTGGTAACCGAAAAGAAAGAACAAAACACATGGTACAATCCTTCCCCCAGTAATTTGCATGGAATGTGGAGAATGTGGTTTTATCCTGAGCTGCGGTTTCAGCTCGGCGTTCACATCCTCTTGGTCAGAGGGCCGAACGGCCAAGCTGAGAGGAAGGGGGCGAGTTCTCTCAGTAGCAATATTAACATCGGCACTGCTGAAGTGACCAGACCACAACTGGGCTGACCAAGGGTGCTTTCATTCATTTTTTTCATACTGTAATCTACACTGACACGCAGTGTGGTGAACTCACACGGTCTCCCAGGCTTATGACACAGGCTGTGCCGCTCTTTTCAGTCAGCAGACACAAGTGTTATGCCAGCGTCCACCGGCACTTCTACAAACCCCAGCGTTTCTGAGCTTCCTGTGCCGTTCCTGCCCTTCCTGTAGCGGCCAGCTGCCCCCTCCCCAAACACACAGACTCAGTGTCCTTCTCTCTCTCTCCCTGCTGCAGTCCTGCTTGCTCTGCCCTCAGTCATTCACATGCAAACAAGCCAAAGCACCGCTCGCTGCTCACCGCTCACTGCGACACAGCCACAAGCCCAGCTAACGCAACAGCGGCGCTCCCTGTCCCACATCATATGACAGACCATAATTAAGCTGCCAATCCCCTTCCCTATGTACACCAAAAGGGGAGGTACAAAAGAATTTCAAATTAGCTCTACTCCTGCGTTTTTCCGTAACCTCACCCCCCCCACCCCCACCCCGATCCCCTGGTTTGGTTACTGAGTAAAAACCCCTTAGGCAGAAAACAGCGTCAACTTGTTTCAACAATCAAGAGAGACGTTTGGCCCTCTGGCCTGGAGACGCCATCATCTGAACACATGACCGCAGATGGTATCATGACTGTATCTGCATGAGGGAGGCACAGCACACAGATAACAAACACTATTCAAATGTGAGGACAGCTTTCAACATCTGATTGGATTACTAGGCCTTTCATTCGGGCCTGACAGGCATTGATCTTCAGACCGTCTCCACATTCGCACCCGTTGCCAGTCTGATGCCCACTGCTTTTGTTGTCTGTGACTGTAAGTGTGGCGATTCGCACTCCAGGGCAGCTGGGTAACTTTGTGCTTGTGACTGATCCATTGAAGCCCAGAGAGGAAGCCTGACCTCTGTATGGACCTCCAGCCATCACAGTAACCTTTCGCATAATTGTTAGCTGGGAAAAGACATTATGCAAAATCAATTTTAAATAAGTGTGTATCACTGTGCCAATGGGATACTAAAACCACAGGCAGATTAGTGCTGAGATTGTGCAGTATCGCAGAAATCTGGCAGAATCTTCAAACACAATTACAGCCTTCTCAGTTTTTTCTGTTTCATGTTGAATTTCCCCAGCTGAACATATTTGACTCAACATACAAAGCATAAGTCAAAAGAAAACAATTTAATCAAGAAAATTCCATCACTTAGACTAATTTAATGATGCAGATCAAACTTTACCACTTCTGCGGCTTAGAAGCGCAGCCTCTAAAAAGACTGAACTGTCTCTGAACTGCTTCTAAGAGTACAGAACCAAAAACAGCGGTTAACTGAATCAAGGTGTACGTTTTGCCCAGTTTAAAGAACAGCTGGCACAGATGGTATATGAGGAATGGGCTGCTGGAAAGAAGCTGATGATCTCCTCGTTCGTGGGTCACAGGTACCCTTGGCTTTTTTCGTGAAGCTCCGTGGGGTTTTTTTTTCCTCCTGCGCCGATGATGCTCGGAGAGGAATCCACTCAAACACACACTGTGACACACACGGCTGCTCCCCGCACACATCCCCTGACAGCACAGATGGCTTGTGTTTGGCAGGTCTCTGACCTAATTCCGCACTGGAGCACATCTGACCGGGGATGTGAGCGAGGCCGTGTCGACACCACTGAGGAGGGGGCAGGGGCTCAAAGTCCTCCAAGGGGCGGGGGGGTTTAGGGTCCTCAGCAAACAGTCGTAAAAAAGACTGCAAGACACTTTCCCAGGAATTTTTTTTTCAGAAAGAAAGTAAACAGAGAAACCTGGGATTTTTTTGGTGCAGGGGTGTGTGTGTGCGTGTGTGTGTGCGCGCGCGCACATGTGTCTTTATATGTGTGTGTGTGCATGTGCATTTGTGCGCGTGTGTGTCTGCGTGTGCACACATGTGCGTGTTCTAATGCTTCTGCATCTGTGATCCATTTCAAACAACACCGCCATTGATGTCAGAAGCCCATATGTATCGGGCTGACTCCCAATGAGCCGTGCCCCAGCGCAGCTCTCATTGTTAACCCTGTCCCAGAAAAGCCGGCGGAAGCCGTATCTCCACGGCCCGGGATGAAACGGTTATCTGTTCCCTCGCCGAGCCGCATCTCAATGCCAGCACGCATTCAGAACACAGGCCCAGCGCCAGGCTCCTGATAAAAACGGCACAAGCAACCTTGAGTAACACTTTCCACGGCAATAAGCAACCTCTGTAGCCACGCCGCGGCTTTGGCACGCAGGGTCACAATGCGCTGCTTCAAAAGCGCGCGCGCTGAATGGAGCTTTATGCTCCGCGCTCACAAACCCACGCGCAGCCGGAAAAGCTCAGTAAATCTCAATGAAAACAGAGTAAAATGAGGCCAGCGTTCGGCTCCACCTCCCCCCGCGCGCTGAGATCTGGAAGCTAAGGCCCTAACGACCCTCAGAGAGGCCTGCGTCCGTCCCCCGCACAGACACCCTTCACGTTTGGCGAATCCAGAGCGCGGCCCTTTTAAACCGCGGAAAGAACGGCCCCACCCCCGTGACCCCCTCCCCCCTCAGATCAGGGGGGTCCCTTTGGAGGAGCGCGGTGGGGGATCGACTTAACCCCTTTAATTAAACACCAGGGAGGGAGGCGTAATCCTGTAACACAGAGCAGCGGCCGAACAAAACAGAGCGGCGTGCCTCCGGATGCTAATTTAATCAGCATGGCGAAACACAGGGAGAAAACCGCCCCAGCCTGCCACAAAAAAGGGGGGGCACAACGGCCAGGAACACGGTGCCCTTTTCACCTCTGTGACCCGAGTAGATTAAAGCACCGCTGATCATGTTTTTGGGCGAATATCAAACAGCGGTAGCTTCTGATTAGAGCAATGATGATTATTCCTTTTTTCCTACCTTTTTGCATGATCATTTCTGGATAATAAACTCTTGAAGTCCGGAAGCAGGGGAAGTGGGTGTGTCTGCTCAGAGTGCATCACCAGCTGGGATCTGAACGGCACTGTGCTGGAAATGCCATCAAAGCTTACAGTCTCAATGTCAAAAACACACACACAACAAAGCATAATTTTTGGAAAAAAAAAATCTAAATTCTATCTAAATTCTATTTAAAGAACTGCTTTGGCATGGTTTAGACATAGCCAATATTTCCTTTGACATCGTAATATTGTGACACTGACATTGTAATACTATTATGGCAAAAACAAACTGTAAAATCTCTTTGTTCCAAACACGTTCTGATATTTTCCCAGGACCGTCCTCCCTGAGTGAGCCCCTCAGTAAGGCAAAGGGAGAGAACGCTGCACTGCACGTGAATAAAAGTGGGGTTCACGAGCAGCAGTTGCCCCGCGCGCCCCAGCAACCCCTGAGTAACCTACTTATGCCAAAGCACATGAGCTTCACCCTGAGCCCAGCCCGCGGGTACAACTCCATGCCAGTGTCGCCTCCTGGAGACAGGGGATGACTCATCACACCAGCCCCCACCACACAGGGGCCGGAGCCTGGGCGAGCACCAGCTCCCTCACCGCCCTGTGGCCTAGGAGAGCACCAGCTCCCTCATGGCCCTGTGGCCTGGGAGAGCACCAGCCTCCTCAGAACCCTGTGGCTGTCCTCGGCAGACCCTGTTTGTACCTCAGCTCGGAGGCGATGCTGGTGCCGGCCCTGCCGCTGCCGTCAGGACAGGCGGAGCTCCCGGGGGACTCTGCGTAAGCAGTCTGGGGCGTGACCCCTGCACCGCCGGCGTGTCGTTTCAATGAGACGCAGACGGCTACCATGCTGACCGAGGGGCCGTCAATCAAACAGAGAGCGGTCGCAGAGGGAGCTGTCACAGACGGAGCTGTCAGTGACTGCTGGGCCATTTACAGTGCCCCAATCCAGTGTGTGAATAACGCCGTCCCCTCCTAGTACCCATGCCTAAGACCGCCATGTCCACACAATTTATGGGAAACAATGCACTCTGACAGAGTCACGCTCCCTGGAGAACCGTCTAATGAGAACGGATTTCTCTTGGTCTCCAGAGTTTTGCTTACCTCACAGTGCAGCAACCGTTAAAATCCTGCTGCTGCAGAAAACACACTTACTGGCAATAAGCAAGCGAAAGCCCTCCAGCTCATCACATTCACTCACTTCCCGTACAAAAGGACACCAGAGGAACTACCAACACACGGGGCTTGTATTTATTTCCCCTGATGCCGAAGGTTTATGAATATTTCTTCTCACAAATACACATGTGAGAAGTGATGACACAAACTGGTGGCATTTCAGGGCATACGGTTTAAGATTAGTGTTGTACTGTACTAGCTTCAACTTGTACGTCCTTAGACATAATTTAATCCCACCGTGGCACTACATTTCTAGGGCGGCAGTAATGTTTTAGTATCTGCGCAGGTAACTGCCTATGTTACATCGCATTGTTATTGTCATTTATATTATGGCTAACCCTATCAAATGCAGTTTCGTAAGTCACTCTCAGAGCATCTGCCAAATATTCAAACGTTAATGTAACGGCATGGCAGCTTCAGAAGGGTAATATATCCCAGACCAGAGCAGCCTTATGAGAATTAGGGAGTGGTGTGGAGGTGATCATTCAGCATTAACACCCAGGACCCCAGAGCTCTGTGGAGGGATGGAAAACCACAGACACCAATGGGGTGGGGGGATGGGGGGTGGAGTAATACCCTCTGCTCAGCCTGTGGCCACTTATTAAGGCCTTTCATCTCCTGGGGATAAGGACTGGCACTGGGGAATTCAACACGTACGCACAAGGATTCTGACAAGAATGCAAACTATGCCCCTTCCAAAAACGGGGACGTGCCGCTCTGTGAAAACACCGGGCAGAGGCCAGTCCCACCCGGATCAGCCCCACAATCACGGCGAGCTTAAGGGCGCTCATCCCGACTTTGGCAAAAAAAAAAAAAGCTCTGCGCGATGATATGAACGTGGGCTGTTTGACAGGGCTTGCCAGTCTAGACAGTTCATTAAAATGATACCGTCTCTCACCCTGTCTCACCTGTGCCTAAGCTGCGCTAACATCATGCTGAGAGGGAGAGAGGGAGCGAGCCCGGGGAGGTTGTACTTCACTGCTGGGAATGAGAGGGAAAAGTGCGTGAAGACCCCCATCGTCAGCCGTGAGACTTCCTCTCTAATTAACGACCGTGTTCACCAGCAGGCGAGAGTGCTCTCTTATGCACAACGGTTGGGTGCTTGATTCAGTAATTAATCAAGTCTTCATGGACCTTGTGACAATGGCACTTGTGCATTGGGAGAGGCTAAGAGGAGTACGGAGTTTGGCAAAGTAGACCATGGAAGTGGGAAACAGGGCAGATCTCTGTAAATATGGAAGGTCAGGAACCATGGGAACATATAATTCTCAGCACGAGAAACTGCACATGCTACCGAAACGGAAATCCCGAGCCCCAGAAGCAGCAATTCCCACCTCACGCAGAATCTTCCCAGGGAAACTCCTGCAGTGTGGAATCACAGCGGCTACAAACACCATGAGCTGTCCCTTCATTCCACTTCCCATCTGATCTGCTCTTTCTGGCACGCGGCGCCGGCGGGAGGATTTATTTGGCAGCTGACAGAGAGGCGGCCATGTTGCGACAGAGGTTGCTGTGTTCCCTCATGCATCCTGACACACTGACCAACATCCCTCTCTCTCCCTCTCTCTCTCTCTGTCTCTCTCTATCCGGCGTGGAGCCCGACTGCAGGCCTAATGACCGCGCTGGTCATTAGGCCACAGCAGCCTGGAGCATCCAACCCCCGCCATCTGGGCCTCTCCTACTGTAAGCACCCATCAGCCAGGAGGGGCCCCCTATCTGCTCACTGACTGCAGCCGACCTCTCTTTCACCTGCATGGCTCACAGCTCCCGAGTCTGTCTGCCACAGTGTTGACACATGACCCCAGGCTGGGTCTCAAAAGCCAAAAGAGGTGCGTACACTCCAGCCCCGACCGGGTGTGTAAAAAACGGACACCCTCAGCTCCGCTGGTGAGAAACGCCTGGCTCCTTCTTTCCCAGCTTGCTGTCAAAGGTGCGGCGCACGCGTGTTAATGAGACACCCCGCTGTGCTACGCACCGCCGGGCAGTGTGCTCCCCCCGACTGGCTGGCCGTTTGAAGCCCCGGAGATGGCGCGACGCTTCTTCCTCATTGCTCTGCCAGCTCTTCAGCCCGTCTGGAGCCGGTTCCCTCACGGCGACGCCGATAAACGCCCTTTAACAGAGCGGAGCTCAAAGCGTGACCGGCTCAATCTGCCAGCCATTTCTCTCGGTAATCACCCATCACGGGGTCAGGAGGCCCATTGAGGAGACACGGCTGAACGGTTATTAGGACGTCAATATCTGGAGCCCCATGCATTCACGCCCCACAGTGACAGCGCTTCTCCACAGACAAAGGCTGAGGTCCCTCAACGGGCCGCGCTAATTCGCCTCACAAATTGCCGGGCAGTAAATCAGCCTCACCATAGGCTTGACGCACACAGCTCGGTCCGCTCACCTGTTTTTCCAAACTTCGACATTCTGGGCGTGAAGTTTACGGGCCACGCCCCGCCGATCGCGACCTCCGCGGGACACAGAGCGCCTTTAACACACAGAGCCTCCGGTGTAAAAACAAGCCTCCCGCTCGTGCCAGCGAACACGGCGGTTTCCAGCTGCGCAGCCAGGATGGCCTCACAATGTCCCCTCTGTTCAGGAGCGGGTCTCCCCGGCACCGAGCACACCAACAGCAACAGCTGACCCGCGCTGAACGCACAGCGACCGGGGGGAGTTGCCTCCCAAAAAAAAAAACCAAAGGCACTCGCAGTTGTTCATTCATCACCATGGGAACATGGAATACATCTCTCTTATAATCGGCATGAGCGTGCTGGGCCTGTTAGCAGGGGTATATAAAGGAATTGTGCATCGCCGTTGCAGAGGAAGTGAACTCCATGCTGGGGACAAAGATCTCCCTTCCCCTGCACCCTCCAGGAAGCACAGAAACATCCTTATTGATAAATAACACCACATTGCACTAATGTCATTTAGCAAACACTTTTATCCAGAGTGATAAACGCAGGTCACAATTTCATCCATTTATACAGCTGGATATTCACTGAGGCAGTTGTGGGTTAAGTACCTTGCCCAACGGTACAGGAGCAGTGCCCCAGCGGGGAATTGAACCAGCAACCTTTCAGTTACAAGCCCTGCTCCTACCGCTACACCACACTGCTGCCCCCACTGGTACTCCACATTAAATAATGTACCATTCTAGTGATGGGCACAGTCTTACCACTGTACAGCCAGGCCATATGCAATTCCACCCAGTCAGCGCGAAGGTGCTCATCTAAATGATCCCGAAAATCTCTGGCAGCTTCACAAGCTAATGACTGTTTACTGAGTCTTTAAAATAAGCCATATGGCTAAAGCCCACCTGGAATAAGTTTTTCAACACACCTGCCAGTGTTTAACAAAGTCATGCATTTATATCAAATGGTGTTGATTCAGCTGAGTAATAAGACAGGCATATAGTGAACGAAGCAAGCGATTCATCACCAATGTCAGTCTAAATTATTCTTTTTTGAAAACAACAACAGGGAAAATATAATTGAAAGAAATATCTGAATTGAAAAATCGGGTATGTGCTTGTGAGGTTAGTACAGGTAAACACTTAATACCACTGAAATTGCATTATAATGCTACCCAGTAAAGACATTCCCACGCACCAAGAGATTGTGAGGTGATTGTGCTTTTTGTCAACGGAATTTAGACCCCGGTCATGCTATAGATAGCTACTAACTTTATATACCTGAAGAACTCACGGTATGACTTGTAGTCAACAGACACAACCGTCAGCCAAGACCCTGACTGAAGCCTCTCGGCATTCACATATACATCTTGGCGCCAAGAAACAAAACTACAACCTGTGCTGCAATCCAACTCGCAACGACAACAGTCAACTCATTATTTAGCTAGTTAGCGTTAAGTCCATCGGCCTTGGCAACGTACTCCGTCCCTAAACGGATTTGTTCCGCTTTACTTTTCTAAGGAATCTTTTGTTTGCTTTACTTAAAGTCCATGCGACAATTCGGCGCGGCAACATTAAGTTACATCCAGACTAATTAAAAACCAATAAATGCTCATAAAGCTCTTTTCTGCGCTTAAAACCGACTTGGACAATCCGAAATGAATTAAACCGGATTATCCAACGTTCGCTAGAAAATTGCCCTCAGCAACGCCGCTGAAAACACTGGCCCGTTTAGCTGATTAGCTAAACAACGGTAAACATTGACAAGACTGAGCGAAATGAAAACTCTGGTAATTTGGGGTATAGCGGTGTATCATAGTGGTAAGGAGGAGGGGTCGTACCCGAAGGTTGCTGGTTCAATTCCTTACTGGGGTATTTCTGCTGTACCCGTGGGCAAGGTACTTAACCCACAATTGCCACAGTTAATATCCAGCTGTATAAATGTATAACATGTAAAAAATTATAACATACGTAAATCGCTCTGGATAATGTGATGTGAGTTCTGGATAACAGCGGAATCAGAAACAGCCCATTCTGCACGGCGTATGCAAAGCCACACCAGGAGAGCACGTCCGGGCGTATGCCAGGCTTCGGACGACACTTCGCATTCAAGCATTAAGACGTGACTGACGGCTCTGAGTGTCAGATCAGATACTGTTGATTTACTGGTTAGCTTGGGAGCTAAGTGCCACTGATGGCAAAGCTGACAAGCTAGCCAGTTTAGCGGGTTTTTTTTAGCCGGCTCACTCCGCGGTTCGGAAAACAGGGTCACTTATGCGCCACAAAGTAATTTACTAAGTGTTAAGGTAATCGACAAACGGTTAAAAGTCAGCTATATTAACAGCATTGCTGGGTAGCCAGTACAAAGTATGGCAATGCATATCTGCATCTGCCTTGTGAATACGATCACTTGATGGCCAACTACATAAAGCATTCATGCGGCACATCACAGTGCATGCAGTTAGCTTTTTACCCCGTCTGCCTAAGCAGCTTGGTAGCATGATAAACCAAAAACGCTGGTGTCACTCATTAAAACAACGACTAAACAACAGCTAGCTAATTACTTACATCTGTAGCATGATCTCGTTTAAATAGATGCCGTCCACTAAATCGATGTATTCCGAAAGTTTGTTCACATCCTTTCCACCCAACTGTCCGAATGTCTTCACCTAAATGAGGGAAAATATCGTTAATAGCAACAGTTCATGACGAGCGTTACCTTTGGGCGTGCAGATATCAGTTTCACTAAAATGCTTAAATTTAGTTACTTTTTTTCTTACCCAAGTGACCAACGGTGTGGCCAAGAATTGCTCCAGCAAGGGCGTGAATACTTCGCATTCCATTTCTGGGCAGTTCGCTGGCCAGGTAGCCAGAGGTGATATCCCTAGAAAATGTCAGATTACTGTATTTCCACGGATTTTTGAAGGCTCCTCTTTCTCCTCGATACCAGTAATGATGACGACCTTACTGTAGCTGCTCATGTGGTAGACCGCATTATAGCCAGCAAAAGACCCTCATTTCCGAGGAGAAAAAAATCCAAGCATTTCTTAAAAACCCAATATTAGAAAGACAGCACTGCATAAAGGGTGGTAGCTAGCTAGACTAACCAACTAGCTAGCCAACAAGGCAGCGACATTTCTTGACATGAAAAAGGAATGCAGTCGCAGGCGTTTGCATTGTTCAAAAATCCCCTATTTCTCTTTATCTACACGCTAGCTAAAGCGAACTCGGTTCGCTCCCGTCTGAACGCAGACAAATAGCGTAAATTCAGCCAGAGCCGGAGGAATGTCTTCCCTGTGCGCGATCACTTACTGTGTAGAAAATACAAAGACCGGATCAAGATATCGATTTTTAAAATCGAGGAATCCTTTTCATTTAAAAAAGACCAAACAGACTGCCAGAAAATTCTTTAAATTCATTAAAAATGTCCAAAATATTCAGCCGGCCGGCAAACTATCTCAAATATGTTCAGTAGATAATTTTTAATTTACAAAAAATGTGCGTGTAATTCAATGTGACTGGCTACCTGGTTAACCGATTGCTTGGACTATCAAACGTTAACCACTATAGCTAACGATTCCTAAGGAATGCCCGCATCCTCAGCTCCCCTCTCCGGCTGCCAAGTAACTAACGGCTGCGAGCCGACTGAGAAGCTGTGCGAAGCCGAAGCGCCGCCTTCCTCTCCGCCCCGCACTGCCTCAACCCTTCGGGGCACTGATTTACCCATACAGGGCTTGTCTGCCTCCGCCAAAGCGTAGACGGCTTGCTTTTCAGCTTATAGCGAGAAAATAGTGCATTTTTACCCCTGTTACTTCCACCCCGAATCTCTCAGTTTATTTGGTGCATGACAACGTGATTCACTCACTCCATTACCGCCGTCTAAAATGTATGAACAGCAAGCTGCTGCTTGCTAACAATCTATCTTTTTTTCCTTTCTGAATGGATATTAAACTGTACAAATGATGGCACCTCTATACTGTGTGATTTCGTTTTATGTAATGAAAGTATTAACCCTCCCTCCGTAATTACCGAACTACATTTCGGGCAGCTTTTGTTACTCTACTTGGATGTGACCGGCATTTGATGGTATTTGGCGTGAGGCACAACAGTGCCACCTGCTGTTTACTTTTACCACTGCAGTAGCTGAGCTGTCTGAAGTCACCTGAGAAAACGGTAAACATCGAAATACTAAATCAACAACGACCTGCAAATAACAGTGTGAATCATACATAATTTTTTTGTTGTTGGTTTAGGGCAGTTTTAGGACAAAGATATCAGAGACCTAAAATTTTAGATCTGTTTATTTGGAGACGACTGTTTTGTCTTTAACGCACGCCAAGGATCTCAACGTGTTCTTGAAGGTCCCTGAAAGCTTCTTTTAAAATGTTAAGAGTTTCATTTCAAATTCATACTTTCAGTCGTGGGACTTAAACATTAGAAAAAGCGATTACGTACCGATTCATTTGTCCACTGATTTGTGCAGTATATAAGAAAGACTGCATAGCTTCCTGGTGTTTTGATTCTGAATTCAATTCATCCTCAGTTAAGGAAAACACTTAATAATACCAACACTTGTGTTGTTTAATTTTCTAAGTTAACTCCAATTTCCTTTACTTGCGTTCTATTTCTGACGCGCTTCCTGTCCGTAAATGACAAGAAACACTGAAGTCAGTATACTGCCACTGCTACTACTAATAATAACGTTAGAACAACTTTTAAATATCTTAGTATCTCATGCGTAACTACTGATAGTTTTGATTATTTGATTTTGCGCTGAACATGAGCGTGTACGCTGGGTGCTTGAACACTGCGCTGCGTGCGGCCTCAGCGTTTGGCTCGGAGGCTCTGTAACCGGTCGGCATGATGCGGTCTGAGAGGGTCTTCACGCTCGGCTGCTGCTTGAACAACAGGATCAATAAACTGTAGCAGATGGACATTTCCACTGGAGTACTGAACCGAACCATCTGCGTAAGTACACACTTACATTCATACATCCACTTTGTAGGATTAGCTCTTATTTACACCACAAAGCACCTCTTGGGAAGTGTTTTTTTTTCTCTGATTGTTTCCTATTTATTTGTATATAGTTTGTACATACATTCCGCACTTGTTTTCCAGATCTGGAATCCTTACCTGAATGAACATAGCCTACTTTTTATATGCAGTAAGTATCATACTTAATGATATCCAACATATTTTCATACTGCAGAGGATATAGATATAGACATACTGAAGCTTGCAGGGCATGAATATATATATGAAAATGTCTCTCTCAGTCCTTTCCAGCAGACAGCCATGCCTGCTTTCCTAGCCGTGGAACAATACCCATGGGACCAGGCTGTGCTACTGTGCAAGGCCTGACCACTGATTGGTTGAGAAAATCATTATTTCAGACACAAGTTTAAGGTCAAAATCTCAGTATAGAAATGATTTCTTCTTCTTCTTCTTCTTCTTCTTCTAATTCTTCTTCTTATTATTATTATTGTTATTATCATTATCGCTGTTCTTGTCGTTCCTTCAGCATGAGCAGGGCACATTTTACAGTGCATGAGATAAATCCAAAATGATATCAGACATTATCTGCAAGGTAAAATATTAATGACGAATAATAAACACATACCCTGTGTGCTCTAAATGTATTTTTATTTATTCAGTCATGACAGAAGCAAATTATTGGTACTCAGTGTGTATATTGCATACTGACACACTTAAAGTGTAGTACCAAAATGTTGGTTGTTTTTGACACCATGTGAAAATAAATAACTATATACATATGGAACATGGAAAATGTGCTGATAACCAGTTATCAATCCTCCTGCCTACTTTTTGCACAGTCACTGTTATGTGCAGAGATCTGCATTTTCTCTCTCATTACCTGGCTTTTGAAACAAAGGCAAGATGACAGCACATATGAAATGTAAGCAACAGGAAAGAAATGATAGCAGAAAGGACATATGTACCGTATTGCTGTACTGCTGTACAGTTTAAAAACAAATATGTCTGCACCTTACCTCAATGTGGACATAGGTATAGATAAAACACTAGATATGACATCAAAGTCCTCAGACTGGTGGGTCTCCACTTATCTGATGGTGAGGCCTATTCTTCTCTTGTGTTGCACCCTAGACAGCAAGCTCCAGAGACAGCCACTTCCACTCAACCCACACTCACCAGGCAGAGATATCTATACCTGAGTAACGGCCTCTGTCTCACCTCATCAGCGCTTTATAACAATAATTACCCACTGAGCAGAAAATTGAGTCCTGGAATGAAATTGCACTGATGATGAACTGCGGACTACGAAGGGCAGATTTCATAGCAAAAGGGGGGATTGTGTTGAAGTTTTGATTAAAATCCATTAAATTTTTATGGCAGTATTTTTCCAACAGAGATCAAAATAATTTGTTTCTGAAAGTCTGATTCATTGCTTTGTTGGGATTTAATAAAAACACGGTTATGTTCGGGGCGCAGCTCCATCTGCTGAGGCACACCACTTTGTCTTCTGAAAGCATTAGCACTGTGGAAAATTGGATGTCTGTTAAAACAGTGAAAGCTGCCGGCCTGTTGAGTTCTGCAGTCAGCTGAGTGCTGGCAGCACTATAACCAGGACTGTACTGCAAAGGCACTTATTTAACATTCAAGGTAAGCTGTGTTTTCATTTGAAAAGTGAACGTTAAACGCTCCATGTGTTTTAAAGATCAGGTGGGCCTTTGGCCAAGGGGGGGTTGTCACCCCTTTTCTGTGAGAAGGGGCATCCGAGTCCAAATTTGTAGGACACGCCAGAACAGCCAACGATGCAAGTTGTTTGGGCTGCCATGTAGTCTGGGCTTCATTAGGAAACAATAATGAAAAAAAAAACTGATCTGGACCAGAGAAGATAATCAGAGGACTTATCATAAAACATGTCTGTGCACATCATTTCCAACCAGGTGAAAATTATATTTGCTGTACAATTGATTATTGTGAGCATTCTGAATTGAGTACCCACTGTTACTCTATGGAGGGATTCTTGTCACAGAATGTGGGATTCATTGTACAGCAGTGGTGGTAGATTCATTTACAACAGCCTCTGCTTGCCCGGACAATTTCATTATTCATGATGTGTTTGTGGTCTCGCATTTTACAACAGCATTTATCATACATATAGTGATTTAGCTGTGGCAGCATTCCCACCTCGTCCTGCCAGAACATTGCCACAGTCCAAGTGTTCCAGTCAAATTCCTAAAGCCTGGTTGAGAGTGGACACTGCAGAGGACAGCTATTGGCTGCACAGAGTCTAAACCTCCAGGACTGTTTTCTTTCAAATCAGCGCTGTTGTTTACGCGTGCAAGTTTCAGCCAAACTCCTGAGGGCCTGGTTAGGTTCATTGATGACAGCACAATGTGCTTGGGCTCTAACATCTGAAAACAGTTTTGCTCTGAATGCTCTGACTCTGTGTCTCATTCAGAGGCTGGGGGGTGGCTATTCCCTCCAGAGCACGGAACTGCTTTTAACGTCTCTGCTTGAATTTATGTCTTGCTCCTGAACAAGGAGTAGAAACACGTTCGGCCCTTTCCTCATGTAAAACTGATAAACTCTTAGCATCCGGCTGCAGAGATTGTGCTGGCTGCTTCTGATATAACACAAACCTCAGGCCCCTCATGATATTATTGCTTTCGCTGTTCGTTTTCAACATGTTTGTTTACTTATCTCTGGCCAGATTTAATGAGATGCCGCAACAGGGAAACACAGGCGGTTTGTAGCTGTGGGGTTGCCCTCTCTTCCACCCCCACCGCCATGTGGAAACGACCTGACCTACATACAGAGCAAATGTCTCCATCTCCTCTCTGCGCCCCACAGAGCTTATACGGGAAATCAAACATGAATGATCAAAGCCCGCTCCAGCCCCAGGGGGTGAAAGCCCCTCTGCTATGAGCAGCCTGATTGCGGTGCAAAAGACAAAAGTCAATACGTCTGCTCAGTCCTCCCTTTGTGTCATCCGGTGATCGGCCAATTAGGCTTGTGTGCTCTAAAACATGCTGAGATGACAGGCTGTCTCCCTCCCTCACCTGACAGTCTAGTCCACACCAGGTCGCTTGGCTATAGGAGGAAAATTTAAATGCTTTCAATCCTCTCAAAGGAGGGGTTGACCGCCCACCTTACCCCTCCAATTGGGGGGGGGGGGGTGCTTGGGAAAGCCAGAGGCCTCAGGTGAGGTGATACAGGTGAGTAGGAGGGGGGCTTTGGTGAGGATTATTATCATATTTGTATCCCTGGGGATGTGGGAGAACCAAAGCACCTGGACTTACAGGTCTTACAGAAGCAGCCCTTTAGACAATCATGGTATGTTGCAACTGAAATCCCACCCACTGAAACACTCAGCAGAGCTCATCCATTACCTGTAATCCTTTGTACAGTAAGCCGTGTACAGTAAGCACTGTGATACTGGAGAGCCAGGAGAATTTAATCTTTCCCCATCTCTAAAAAGTCTCTGTCATCCAGCTGCCTATCTGTGAAACCGACAAGAGTGTGTACAGTGGAACAGACGTTATCAGCGTAAATATTAATGGCAAGACCAATATTCATTGTGAGACCAACAGTGCTTGCTGTTGAGGCCGCATAACATACTGATATAGTTGGGTAATGAAGGTAAAGTAATGCAATTTTTTATTGTGGGTAACCAGTAATGCCGCTGGGCATTGTGGGTAATCTGTAATGCCGCTGGGCATCGTGGACAATCGGTAATGCAGCTGGGGAAAGAGATTAATTAGTAATGCTGTTATGGCAGTGAGGGTTAGCTAACGCAACTGGAAATTATAGGTGATCAGTGATACTTCTGGGCATTGTGGTTAATCTGTAATGCAGCTGAGGAAGCGAGAGTTAGCCAGGTGGGCATTGTGGGTAATTCACAGGTTTGCCTTGTAGGAAATTTGTAATGCATTTGGGGCAGAGAGGACTGAGTGGCTATACAATGAAGGTTCGTTAATGCATTGTGGGTAACCTCTAATGCAGTAACGGGTTATTACTAATAGGAATTCAGTCTGAACAGCAGGACTAAATCAAAAAAGATGTCACAGACCAGCTTCAGCCCTGGAATACATTTTTCAGTTATTTGGCAGTACTCGGTTAGGAGAGGATGGACATTATATCAAATGACACGGAAACTACAGCTGCTGTCACCCTAGGTGATCATGTGGATTGCACAGACCTCAGGAGCCCTAAAACATTGTGAAGTCATGTCAGATGGACTTTATGAAACACTTTTTTTTAGCTTTTCATAGATCCAAGATAGAAAACATAATGAATGAGCCAGAACTGAAAAACTGTATACACATGCAGACAGACAGACACACACACACACACACAAATATGTTTCATCCATATCTATTTCAATAACCATTAAGAAATGAATCTTAATGTGCCCCCCTTCACTGGCTTCATTTTGTGTTATCAGGCAAAGATCGTTCTAAAAATATTTCTGCCCTAAAAATGAATGGCCAAGAAGGATGAAATCCTAATTGGCTCACAATGCTTTACTACACCATGTAATACACAGGCTGAAATGAAAACATCACTTGCAGAATCATTAAGATTGTGCTGAGGAAGCATCTGCAACATATAACATACACATATAGAGCACATATGTGCAGAGCGTGCACTAAGACATCAGCATTATCAAGATGATGATCAAGTTCGTGAAACAATAAGCGATAACAATAAGGCTCCCTCTCTCATCATTTATGATATTGTTAAGTGCTAATAGGTCCTGCAGAAAGAGATGAACTGCATTCGCACTTGCGTCAATGCAAGTACTTTGCGAGAGCAATTTTGTGCGGCGGAGAAACACTCCCACCCACACAATTGCAGTGACGCACAAAGATAATTACACCCAAGCGTGCATCTTTCTGCCGGTGCAACAGTTTACTGATGCTGCACAAAAATTCTAAAATCCTTGTTAAATAAACGATTCAGACCTCTGTGCAAATCCATGGCAACTGCAGAGAAGAAAACTGCTGACCTTAATCTGTTGCCATAACAACTGCCTCCCCCCTCTCAAAAAAAAAAAAAAAAAATCATGCACCACCCCATCACTGAAACAGCACCTCTAAAATTTAGCAGCATTTAGCCACTATTCCCATAGCAGCTCTGATATTAACGCAAGAGGCATGGTAGCTCGTTTTGACACAAGCTCCTTAGAGTCTCCTGTGCTGAAAAGCAAATCTCAATTACATGGACAGTGTGTAAACAGTCTGCTGGACTGGTTTGTCTGCATCCAGCCACAACCGTTCTTACTTACTGTAATTCCACATGTTCAGATATTTGGCCATGTATAAAGAGCAAGGACAGACCGCTGTTCTACCAGGTGTGTTTTCCAAAGATGCATGTCTATGGGCCGAGGGGGGAGACAAAAGGACGTGTAGTGTCCTTGAAAAAAAAACACACACATACACACAGTGCTGTGTTTGGCACTGGGTAATTATTCACGCTTTCATTTCACAAGGTGTATAGCATTAGCATTACTGAGGCAACCTTGTTAAGAGACACGTAGGAGTATTATAGGCCCCCCAGTTGAGTAGGCTGCTATTAGCAGCAGGAAACGTGAATGCCATTCCCTAAATGGACCACACTGTGTGTGCTTCATTAGAGAGCTGGGGGGAGATGTGCTGTTACTGTCGCATTGCTCCATTTGTCCGGGGATTGACAACGCGGAATTTTCCACTGCTTTACAAATCCTGTCCCTCCAGGACTTCTGAAACATTTCCCCGTGACAAGTGCCTCTTCATTCACGACAATAAAGGTACACGTCCCTTTTGTGTGCTGAACCGTCGCAGAAGAAAACAAAAACACCTTCCTCGTGCTGCCGGGCTTTCATGCGGTTCGCCCCTCCCTGCATTTGATGCTGCCGGGCGTCTCCGAGCCGCATCCGTGTTTGAGGAAAGGAATAGGGAGCGGGGCTGTGGCGCTGCGTGGCTGAGGAGACCCTGGCTGTGGGCAGACAGCAGGAGCTGACAGTGAGGGGAAAAAAAACTGCATCAATAATGCAGCGATCTGCCAGAGGAGAAGCCAGACACTCCTTATCTCTCCGTAATATGCACGTCCTCGGCTCTGTGCCGTGAACGGTTCATTTCAACTCACTCCTCAATTGCCGGTGCACCTGCAACAGAGGGAATACCGAAAAGACAGCACTGTCTGGCAGAGATAGAAATAGTTATATCAAACAGAAGAATAAACTATGGTGTACATTCCAGCGAACCAAAACATGTTAACAGTGGTGCAAGCTGGATAAATGGAAAACATTCTTTTCCACATAAGTAAATAAATATTTTTTTCCGTATGTATGCAGTCACAGTGTTATTGGATGTTATATACAGAATGATTTAAATTGCAAATATATGAATGCTTCAATATTATGCATGTCTTGGATTCGTGAATTATATAAAATGGATTAAAACATTTTGGAAATGGATTAAACATAAACTCATCCTGTCCAGTACACAATTTTAAGCTTGGGCTCCACATACATACTTTCATCTTATAATTACTGTTTTATAACGACCACTGCCGGCAATTCTTTCTTGATATCTGTGGTGATGTTAAGGGTTATGGCGACCTCTTGTGTCGACATTGTACCCTTGCATGAGCACCAAGCATAAGCATAAGTTTAAAACGTAAGGACCTGCACATCAATGTGTGAAAACGCACAAAACGCAGGCATTCCATTTAGTAGTTTATGGTGCATTAAATGCAGAGCCTTTGCGTCCCTTTGTTATTTAATTTTGTATAAACCTACACGCATACAGAGTTGAATCGGTACATTGTAAAATACAAGTTGATTCACACGTGAAATCAATATTTACGTTATATGATTGTGCATTGTAGATAGTATAAATGCTACGTACAAGAAAGCGAAAGGTGCGCATGAAGAAAGAGACAACAGATTAGTAGATGGGTAGTAAAAGAAGATTTTTCTTCGGTCATGCCTCAGACTCAGAGTAATCTTACGTTATTGTAACAGGGTAGCCACCCTGCAATAACGAAAAAGCACTTTCCAAAACATTATCCTTATCCATTGGATTATGAAGGTAATATGATTGCCATGACAAGTCAAGATATGATAATTTCAAAATACTGAACAATGCGAAAAGTACAAAAACCGAGCGGCTGAAGTTTTACACAAAAAGGAACTAAACATAAGCGCGTCAGTGATTTAACATACCTGTTAAGAGATGCACAGCGAATATCCAATCACTGAAAACTCTGGTGTTACGTACTTCCGCACATGTGCGCACAGGAGCCGGACTCGACTGGAGTGCTGGTCTTCAAGCCGAATTTCATGTGGAAAAACTGCCAAATGTTAACCAGAATATGAAACACTTTCTCGTCCTCGGGTACACTGTGGCCCGGTTAAATTTACGTCATTGTCATCAGAGTGCTTGGAGTAAGCATGGGACAGTCAGTAAAGTTGGGGTGGACCTGGGGGAAAGGTGAGGTGACAGATCCATATCTACGAGCTAACGTGCTAACATCGAGGGTCAAAAGCTCGAATTTGCTAACCGAGAAAAACGTAACGTAAAGTTCCCTAGGTTTGTCTGTCAGTGGTATCAGACGTCTTAATGTCAGGATAGCTGATTTTGCCTCCCAAAATGGGATGGGATATCGTTGGCTGACTGTAAATAATGACCCTTAGCCAAGAAATAATTTAGATAGTTTCACGTGAACTTGAAGTATGAAAGCCCCAATTGGCATGTGAAATCAAAATCTCTGCTTTTCTCACGCACCTTGTCTCTTTATTCGAGTCAAACCGCCTTTCACATTTCTTCCTTTTTTAAAGAAAACTTGAGATCTCAACAGGAAAACTTGCCAGATTTGCAGATGGGTGTGCCGTCGCACAGGTATAGTAATGGCGTTGAGGTTTTCATTGATTGTAAAGATGTTCTCTGGAACGACAGCTATTGAAATATAGAAATATATAGCCAGTGACATCATTTAAAATATATGAACTGACGTAAAAGAAGAAAACGAAGTGGATAGTATTTTTTTTTTTTTTTTTTTTTGCGAGAGAAAATAGACCTGTATTGTCTGCTTTCAAGAAGAGCGAGCTAAGGCGCGCTAACTCGGCTACTCTCGTTTCAGCTCGGGGAAACCTCTGTGATGGTAACGGCTGTGAGCAAAACGAAGCCCACCTCCTCTCAGTTTATGCCACTCGTGGTAAGCAATGCAGCCGTATCTTGAGTGCTGTTGTCCCATCAGCTGGGCAAAGAGAACAGAGGCTGACTGTGCCTCAGTCCGTAGTGTATAGAGACACAGGTTGTCAGGGACAGCCTTGCTCATGCACTTGATAGACGTTTGGGGTTTTCAGCCAATAGGAGTGCCTCTCTTGACCCTCCTCTGTGTCACTGTTTTACAGGTGGACTACAGGCAGAAAGCTGCAGCTGCTGGGAGAATACCCACCAACTACCTGCGGAGGGAGCTGGGCACGACCGACACGGAGATTCTGACCAGCAGACTGATCGGTGAGGGTGGAGATCCCAGCAGGCCTGGACATGTCACTTTGGCCTTTTAAATTCTCTCCATGCATAGCACGTTGGCCTAGTTGACAAATTTGTTTTAGGATCTCCCTTCTCAAGGAATGGGGCAATGCCTCCGTGGTCCAGTCCTACCTGATCTTTGAAATAGATGGAGCGTTCGACATTCGCTTTTCAAATAAACGCACCGCTTTACTAGAGTCTACTGTAGAGCCTCACGTTAAGTGGAGTGCGGTGACGAGGCTGACTGTAGAACTGAAGCCGGCCTGGCAGGCACAGTGCAGGGATGATAACAGCATTCCTAATGTGCAGCAATTTCAGATGTTCCGCCTCTTACTACAAGCGGGACTGTGTGTCAGTGCGTTGATCTGCCTGTAGTAAAATGCGGAATGGCTCAAAGCTCTAGGCACTAGGATTGCTGTCTTCCTCTCTGCACTGTGTCATCCTCCAAACCGTATGTACAACTCGAACATGTGACTGTCAGTGTTATCGTCCTCTGAACTGCATATGTAACATGTGACTGTCAGCGCTATCGTCCTCTGAACTGCATATGTAACATGTGACTGTCAGCGCTATCGTCCTCTGAACTGCATATGTAACATGTGACTGTCAGCGCTATCGTCCTCTGAACTGCATATGTAACATGTGACTGGCAGATGCTACAGTGACTGTTTTGCTGGACGTTTTTGTGCCGTTACCCAGAGCCCTCTTTCCCTTCTGTCTTTCAGATCGCTCTATCAGGCCACTCTTCCCTGCTGGTTATTTTTATGACACTCAGGTGAGGTTACATGCATAGCACCTTTCGTCAGTCAGTATAGTGATTCTGTCATATGGTGTAAGTCGAGACATTTAGACTGTCCATGCATATGAAGGCACCCTAAGGGCTGAAAGTGTATATAAAAATGACATCTTGTGTTTTATAGTGCCTTCTTTTAGGTGTGTGCTCAACTTTTTCATTTGATTCTGCAGGACACAGAATATGCTGTATACTGTGGATGGTTTTAATTCAAAGAAGTAACTGTTTCCTTTGTGCCTTATTACACAAGGTTGTGTGTAACCTGTTAGCTGTGGATGGAGTGAATAACCCAGATATACTTGCCATTAATGGAGGTAAGAAAACCAACAAAGTGTTTGAAAATGGGGGCTAGAGGAGGGTTTGTCATATGTTGTGTTAAAACACTCATCTGTTAAAACAGTTATCTTTTGTGTGATCACACAGCCTCTGCTGCTCTAACCCTCTCCGACATCCCATGGAACGGGCCTATCGGTGAGTCAGCTGTGTTTCAACTCTGGTCCAATCAGGTTTGATCATGCAAGGAAATACAGTAGTCCAGCAGGACCACAGCACTCAGAACTGCAGATGGGGGGCTGATGTTTCCGTCAGGGTGTTCCTTGCTGAGCTGGAACTCCGGCGTGCAGACACCAGAGGCTGAGTTACACTGCAGACACTTAGTCCCTTTCGGAGGTTGCAGGATGGGTTGGTATCGCTAGTTCTGCTAGACAAAAACTGCAGTCAGCAAGCCAGCCTGAACATGACTGCCAGAGCTGTTTGTTGAAGTGAACAGAGGAATAGAAAGCCCTGTCAAAATGCTGCTTTACCTACAGAGGCCTTTCTGACAATATAGAAAATGGAATAACTACACTGGAAAACCCCGTGTGAATCTGCCAGTGTGTGGTTTGTAGATGGTAATGATTTCAATGTGCAAAACTCAAACAAAAGCAGAGGTGCTATTCACAGATCCTTTCACTGGGGGATGACTTGCTGAAAGACAGAGCTTATTTCTAAAAGAGAGAGCAGTTCCCTCACGCTAAGAGATTGGATCTGTGTGAAGTAATGATAATGATCAGTTATGCTGCAATCTGCTGATAATGATTTCTTAAACTAAATGCTGCTAAGAATGATCACTTGAACTGAGCACCGTTTGACATTCAGGCGCAGTGCGCATGGGCCTGGTGGACGGGCAGTTCCTGGTGAACCCAACCCGAAAGGAGATGGCCTCCAGCACACTGAACCTGGTGGTGGCTGGAGCTCCTCACAGCCAAGTGGGTGAGTCTCTGCGTGACCTGTCCTCATTTATCTGTATTTTTTGTCAGCGAGTCTCTACATGGCCTGCGCTGTCCTCATCCATCTGGATTTTTATCCCTGTGTACGTGTGCTGTGCTCTGAAAGTCATTCTGAATTACTCAACAACAACAACAGCAACAGCAATAATGCTAGCACGTGCAGCACTGATCGTGCTTCTGTGTCGGTGCTAAAAATCTCCTTTTAGGATTTAGTGTAGTCTGTGATACTCTGTGAGTGTCTGTCTGTGATTGGTGTGCATACATGCTTATGATAAGAAGTCTGTGTCTAGCTGTGATGTGATTAGGGCATATGCTCAGTTGTATGATGTGTGTGTGTGTGTGTGTGTGTGTGTCTTGCTGTGATCCTGTAATGATGCGCGTGTGTGTTTCTCACCGTGGTATTATGACGGCGTGTGTGTCCGGTAAGATTGCGTGCGCTCATACGACGCTGTGTCTCTGTGCCCCAGTGATGCTGGAGGCGGCGGCGGAGAACGTGCTTCAGCAGGACTTCTGCCGCGCTGTGAAGCTCGGGCTGAAGCACACGCAGCAGATCATCCTGACACTCCAGCAGCTGGCCAGGGCGCAGGGCGTGACCAAGCGCACCCCACCCAAACTCTTCACTGCCGCCCCCGAGATGGTGGAGCTCGCGCGGCAGTAAGTCCGCCCCCGGAACGGATGTTATGGTCAGGATAAAATTTGAAGCGGTCCTTCTTTAGTGGTCCTTTGATAATGTTCTGTATGGAGAACAAACTGTATACTTTCTGAGTTGTGACAGGTGGCAGGAGGAATGGGAGTTATAAGGAAGCCTTATTGTTCATTGTTAAATACAATTTGAAGGTAGACTATAGACTAGACTGCTTGTGTCCATGTTTGAATAGTTGTACAAACACAATAGTTGTACAGACTCTGTATTGGCTGAACTTGTCTAAGCTAAACTGTTGCCTCTCTGTCTTGCTTTCAGGCTGGCATCAGAAAAGGTCTACGCTGTTTTCACAGATTTTTCCCATGACAAAGTAAGTGTGTTTTATCCTGTTCCTGTATGATGCTTTGCCATCTCTCCTGCTGCACGGTAACCCCTGGGTGACATCCTGTTCCCCCAGATTTCCAGAGATGAGGCCATCAACAAAATCCGCCTGGATACAGAGGAGCAGATAAAAGGTAGAGTGCGTCTGTGCGTCACTCACATTTGCAGTGGAGGAGGTGCGTTACTGTCATATTCAGTGGAGAGGGTGTGATACACACTTACTCAGTGGATTAGATGTGTTATGCAAGTACACAGTAGATATTCAGGTGGATTCAGTGGATGCCTCCTGAATAAACCACATTCATTTTTGACTGCCCCTGAAAATGCTTTGTCACACTAGTGAATAAGTGATCTTTTCTGTTCTTTCCAGAAAAATACCCTCAAGCGGAGCCCTATGAGGTGATTGAAGCCTTCAACACTGTTTCCAGGGAGGTCTTCCGCAATTTGGTGCTCAGTGAGTACAGAAGGTAGGTCCCTCTCGTGTCGCAAACAGTGATGCCTTAGTAAAAAACGGTACCAGTCAAAAGTTTGGACACGCCTACTCATAGAAGGTTTTTGTTTATTTTTACTATTTTCCACATTTAGAATAACAGCAAAGACTTCAAAACTATGAAATGACACAAATAGAATTATAGAATTATGCAGTGAACAAAAAACAAACCAAAACTGTCTTACATTTTAGATTCTTTAAAGTAGCCAAAAAATATTTTACTTTTTTTTTTTTTAAGAAAGAAATTCATATGTAGTCAACTTCACTATTTATATTTGCCTAAGAAACACATTTCATGCATTTGAGTATTTGAGTCTTTGAAATTCAAAATGATCAAAGATCAAAATGTCTTTGAATGCGTGTTTCCCATTATTGTAATCAGGTGTGTCCAAACTTTTGACTGGTCCTGAACATGCACGATTGAGTATGTTTGATATTTCTGCATCGCCCTCATCCATCACAGACTCATGTGGCAGGTTAGGGTGCTGTAGGTATTCAGTGGAGTTAGAAGATGGATAGTTAAGGCTAAGGAATTAGTGAAATCTTCCACCTGCAGCCCTGTGGGGGAGGGGTTGTGCCTGGTGGATCTGTGGTGTAGCTCATCTGATAGCACTTGTGTCATGTCACGCCGTCTTGTAAGAGCAGGTGTGACGGCAGAGACCTGACGTCTCTGAGGGACATCTCCTGTGATGTGGACATCTTCAAACCCCTCCACGGGTCAGCCCTGTTCCAGAGGGGTCAGACGCAGGTAGGTTCACACCTGGTTGCTGGGCGGGTCTGGCAGTGGCTATGGTGATGGGACTGTAGGTGTTTAATACAGCATTGTAGGAATGTCACAAGAGTGTTGTTTAATCGTTTTCTTTCCCTCCTATTGTGCTTTTCTTGTAGGTGCTTTGTACTGTAACGTTTGACTCCATAGAGTCAAGCATCAAAGCTGACCTTATCACTACAGCTTTAAGGTAAAGCAACACCTTCCCTCCTCGTTAAACAATATGTTAATCTACAAAGTACAGATTAGACAAAAATGGTGATTATTAATATGAATGGAATCATCCATTAAGCCAAAGTTAACTGTTCCCAAGTTATACTATTTTGACTGTTAGTATGTGTGAATGAGGTTTCCACAATTGGATTGTGTTACATTCACATGATTTATTTCCTAAGTTAACATTACGAAAACCTATTATATTCAAAACATGATGTGTCAAAAAGGCTTAAGAACATTGAAATTAGTGATTGTTTATGTAATTATAAATGTATGATCTATTTTGCATTCACGAAATATGTTGAGGTTTTGCTTTACTTAGGGATGGATGCTGTAGTTAAAATGACTTTTTGTTTATTTTAACTCAAGCGTAATTGAATAACCACACATTGTTGTGATTCTTTCTTTTGAACAGTGGAGTGAAAGATAAGAATTTCATGCTGCACTATGAGGTAAGGGTGATGGGGAAAAAGCTCCTGACGATTTATTTAGAATGATTTTGCTCTGGTATGGAAGATTACACAGCTGGAATGTCCATGCTAATGCATTTGCCTATTTTAGTAACACTGCAACAGTCAGAGAAAAATTGTAAATTGGGTACTGGAGTAAGAACAATAGGAGTGATGTGTGCCACTCATATGAATGTTCTACACTCCTGCATTTATATAAGAACATTATTATTCTCCTGCTTCATTTAAGTATATTATGTTTGAAATATGAGTTCTTTTGATGTGAATGGTGACCCCCTGCATAGATCTAAACCAACTCACTCAATCAGGTGGGGGAAAATAATATTAGAACGGCTCTCACCTTTCCCTCAGGTTATGCAATGTGCGGTCTTTGTGCTGTACTGCATGCATTTTTATTGAACAGGAAGAAAACCCTTAAAACGCATTAGAATCCTGATCAAAGTTGTTGATTGGTTCACTCACTCTCATGTAGTGATGTAGCTCAACACCTGATTTCATGCTGAGTGAACTGGCTTAATTGCCTCTATTTCAGTTCCCTCCCTATGCCACCAATGAGACTGGGAAGATGGGCGGGATGAACAGGAGAGAGCTGGGTCATGGTGAGTGCCTGCCTGAAGAACAGGGGATTATGGGAAAAAGCCTCTATCCACTTTACTATCTCATACTGTGGCACACTGTAACTGCTTTTATAACCACAGGGGCCTTGGCGGAAAAGGCTTTGAAACCAGTCATTCCCGCGGACTTCCCCTTCACTATAAGAGTCACGTCAGAAGTGCTGGAGTCTAATGGTGAGTCACCTGGAGGAATCTGTTGTTTCATCACAAATGATAACGTTAGGCATTTTGTTCAACTGAAAAAGCCTTTTAAGGATTTTTAAAATACTGCATGTACATTAAAGGATTGCCATTTTATTGCATTTATTTGTTTTCATAAAGTCACATGTTTTATTTTGTTTGCGGAAAAGGCTGGGGAAATTTCCCTAATGAAGGATACTAAAGGAGGACTGTGTGTGATTAGTCTGACTGCTCGTTCTCGCTCTCTTCCTCAGGATCATCGTCCATGGCGTCAGCGTGTGGCGGAAGTCTGGCCCTAATGGATGCAGGTACAGCCAGGCCCGGCTCAGTCTGTGTCCCGGCAGCGCGGCGTATCATGCTCAAATGTAGTGTGGAGAACTGTGCTGCGAATACATGCCGGCACTCTCATTTAAAGCCAGATATTACACTGGTAATCAGGTTTTATTCTGTGGATAATAAGTAAGTGCTTTGCTGGTTGCAGGTGTACCAATTTCGTCGGCGGTGGCTGGTGTTGCTATTGGTCTCATATCCAAGCCCAATCCTGAGAAACCGTCAGAAATCCTGGACTACCGGCTCCTGACAGACATCCTGGTACAGACAGCTGATCCGAATTCCTAAATTACACTGTGATAGGTTTTACTAGTCAATGAATGAAATTTCCCTTGGAAAAGCATGCGGTAGCTCTCACGGTAAACGCAATGACAAATATTGTGGTTGTTTTGTTTTCTCGTGACCATCCTAAATTCTGCCCTATCGTGACAGGGAATAGAAGATTACAACGGAGACATGGATTTCAAAATGGCGGGCACTCTAAAGGGCATCACCGCCCTGCAGGTGTGGTAGTGGCTCTCCTCTCCATCCTCAGCCTGTCCTGCCTAACAGACTCATTTAGTCTCATTTCACCTCTCTGTACTTCCTTCAGGCCGACATAAAGATTCCTGGGCTGCCTCTGAGGATTGTGATGGAAGCAATTCAGCAGGCAACAGGTGAGAAGTGCTTTCAGTCCTCTCACGGACCCTGATGGGATGCAGGAGCTCGGCTCTGTGTCACGCGCTCCTGTGGGTTTTCTTTCAGTGGCTAAGAAGGAGATACTGGGCATCATGAACAAAACCATCACCAAACCGAGGGACAAGAGAAAGGAGAACGGGCCAGTTGTTGGTAAGACCCGAATGGCTCCAAGGAATTAGTCTCTGTCACGTTGCTGTGTGTTGTTTACTCCATGTCATTGGAGACAAGACTGCATATTGTGTGGTTCTTACTGTGTCATGAGGCTGTGTTAGTCTTACTGTGCAGTTTTGATGTGTGATCTTTACTGTGGCATGTCACTGTATGCTTCTTACTGTGTCTGCTTGCTGTGTGAATCTTTACTGTGTCGTTGGACTGTGTTAGTCTTACTGTGTTATTTTTACTGTGCAGTTCTCACCGTGTCATTTTTTCTGTGTAGCCCCTGACATGTAGCTGTCGCTGTGACACATAGCTGTGTGGTTCTCACTCTCTCCCTCTGCTTTAGAGACCGTCCGGGTGCCCATCTCCAGGAGAGCTCGGTTTGTTGGCCCAGGGGGCTACAACCTCCGCAAGCTACAAGCCCAGACAGGTGGGGTTCAGAGTGCATTAGCCCTTTCACCACAAGCAGGTCCTCATAACTCATGTCTGCTTGAAGTAAACCCACAGCCTGATATCATTCATGTAAAATCTTACCCCTCCCTGCCTGAAATGATAACTCCAGAGATGCCAAAGATACATACTGTGTCTCACACCTCAGTGCACACAGCTAGTGTGTGACTCATTTCCCATTAGGATTAATGCATGTGCCCTGATTACTAGCTACATTATTATGACTTTCATTATTTTCGTAGCTTTAAATAGATGCCTGTATCCATAGTAACTTATAATCAGTGGAATGTCCCCAGGGATTTCAATATTTGGAAAAAATGATGTATGAACATATCAAGCACACATTATGCTTATTGTGCAGTTTGCTAGTCACTGTGATATTTTGCCATGATATAAGCTGGGGTGTTATAGTTTTTGAGTGTCTGCTTGTTAAATGTAGCATGCTTTAGTGTGCTGTTCCTTCCCACAATTCATACTGAGTGTGCCAGCTTCATTATTAGGGCTGTCAGCGATCGCGCCCCAGTATGCTCACCTGTGGCCCATGTGACTTTCTTTGGGACAGGTGTGACTATAAGCCAGGTGGATGAAGAGACTTTCTCTGTGTTTGCACCGACTCCTACTGCCATGAGTGAAGCCCAGGAGTTCATCACAGAAATCTGCAAAGATGACGTGAGTCTAGTCGTCCTCTGCTACCTGGTGGAGCAGAGGTGTTACGCGGTGCCCACATCGGTCTGAGTTTTAATGATAATTTGTTGACGGACAGATGCAGAGTCCTCCATATACCTGTAGAGTCAATGTGAAATCTCCCATTTAAGTACTGTGGTGAAAAAACATAAACAAGCTCTAAGGTTGAGTCATCTTTCCTGTCTGTGCTCCATACGCTCAGGATATTTTTATTCTGGGTGCCTGCCTTCAGATGGAAAATGATTTTCACCACCTGTGTATTTATGCCTGTGACCTGGCCACCGCACAGCTAAATATTGCTGATAGTGAAACTGCCGTGACCTACTGTAGGTGTGTAATAATAATATCTGTCGTCGCTTACAGCAAGAACACCAGCTAGAGTTTGGTGCGGTCTACACGGCAACCATCACGGAAATAAGGTATGCCCATGTTATATGCTGAGTGTGTGGCAATGCTATAATGTAACGTAGGATTTGTGCTTAGAAGATTCATACTGTAATTCATCAGCTGACAGCACACAAGTCTCATATACATGCAAAAATGCCTCACTCAGTTTAAAGATGGAAGAAGCCCTTGCACAATGCTTGTCAGGCCAGAAGTTCTTGGCCTGTTTCACCCTGAGACCTCAATGAAAAGGTCTCTGTCCTTTTGGGGCACGTCACTGGCTGCTGTAAACTTAATATGTGGTCAAATTAAAAATAAATGCATTGCAGGTAGACTGGGCAGTGAGGAAGATGATCATTCTGACAGGTTTGTCAGGTGTGAGGTATGTGTAGGTGATGAGAGTGTGGAGGACAGTGCAGGAACTTTAAATGACTCCACCCTCTGTCTCATTCTGCAGGGACATTGGGGTCATGGTCAAGCTGTACCCCAACATGACCGCCGTGCTACTCCACAACTCCCAGCTGGACCACAAACGGGTAAGCACCCGTCCGGTTGTGTCTCCCGTGCCGCGGAAGACAACGGCCATGCGCAGATAGAGGGAACTAGGGCTGTCACATGATGACAAGCTGTCTGTTAAGAAATGGTTGCTATGCAACTAAACTAATGACTTCATAAGAGGGATTAATTTCATTCATTAAATGAACCCATCGTGGTTATTGCGATCTTCTGTCTCGAGGCTGTTTTCTCACTGTTATAACATGGTCTTGTCTCTTTTTCAGATAAAACATCCTAGTGCACTTGCACTTGAAGTCGGACAGCAGATTCAGGTGTGTGTTGCCGTGGCACCCACTGTGTAGAAGCAGAGACCTAGAGGAGCTGACCTCTGACCTGTCATCAGAAACTGGCATTTTAGCTGAGGCTTCACAATGTTGCTGTTACTGAATTATATCTTAACAGTATTGACATATTGCAGTAGTTTTTTTCACTTTTGCCATATTATTTGAGTTTATTTTATTTAAAAGTTTTCAAGTATTTATTTTTTCCTACTAATATCAGGTTTATTGATAATTTATATTGGCCAATATTATATGTTACTACAATTGGTAGACAGCGCTGCCTAACTGGGGGAATTTTGCCAACAGGTTAAATATTTTGGAAGGGACCCAACTGATGGAAGGATGAGGCTCTCGCGGAAAGTGCTCCAGTCTCCCGCAGCCACCACGGTGAAGACCTTGAGCGAGAGGCACAGCATCTCCATGGGAACGGGCAATTCAAATGTTGCAGACTCTTCCTGACACTCGACTTGTTCGGTCTGAGTGGTGTGTCCGTGGATTTCACACTACTCTCCTGCCCCCCCACGCTCATAATTCCTGTGTACCTGTGTCTGCGTTAAAGCCAGCAGGAAGCTGCTGACGCATAATTAGCAACTTTGCTAATGTTTGTGCAGTTAACTATCAGTTAAGCCATTCTTAACAAAAACTGAGCAGATGTGACAGTTTGTCAGATGGAATGGAAAAAAAGCATTTGGCAAATATTTTAAATTGCCTCTGTATTATAAAGTGCGACCTTTGATATTTTTTATCAACTCAACTCCTGGTATGTATGTAGATGTTTTATATAATAATGTGAAATAAATCTGAAAAAATCTGCTTAAATTGGGTCATTTTTGTATCCATGTGCACATTTGTAGAGGAATATATCTTTTGTATGCAGTATGAACGACCGTACAACTACACTTACCAATCAAATATGAAAAATTTACATAACGTGCTGATTACTTGAAACAGTATAAGCTTACCTTAATACTGGAGCATTTCCGTTATATAAATGTATCTCAATTCTTATCATTTAACACACTATATTATAAGCATATATGGAGGAAAAAACATATTTCATTATTTGAACGAAATGTGAATACATGTTATTCCGTTACTGCCAGGCCCCTAGACAATTAGAATCGGAATGTTTCTGTTTGTCCCTATTGTGTCGTAGGGCACAACAGCGCGTGTTTACATGCCGGCTTCCGTAGCCCCTTAAAGGAAACCCCGCGGCGGCCGCCGGTTTGATTGACGTAGGGGAAAGAAAAAGACACAAGATCGGATTACAAGATGGCGGAAAGTGGACTGTAGAGAGAAGCGGTCGAAGTACACATTGTTTTTGTGTCTGTAACGGTGAATTTTCAGTTCGTTTCCTCAACCGTCTGTAACCAGAAATCCTACTGTAGTATGCTGGAAAGTCTGCCCTGAGTTACACGGCACAATTTTGCTCTACAGACTCAAAATAGGGTGTTTGGAACATGCGGGTAGAAACAAAGTTTAAATCTCGGGGTTAAGAAATAGAAATTTATAGAAAGATAGGGGCTGAAGAAGCGGGGGAAACCATGTCGGACACTCGGCGGCGTGTGAAGGTGTACACGCTGAATGAAGACCGACAGTGGGACGACAGAGGCACCGGGCACGTCTCTTCCACCTTTGTCGAGCGGCAGAAGGGGATATCTTTGTTGGTCCGGGCGGAATCGGACGGTGAGGAAATCTTATTTGGCTCTGTCCATTGATTTTGTCGTGTTCGTAACTAGCTAGCTAGTTAGCAACACTTGTCATAAGCTCGTCCAGTTTGAAGTAGTTTGCGAGCTAGCTCGGGTAATAGGCCGCAAATCCAGTTTCTAGTTAACTACTATAAGTTAACTAGATTGCAGCCCACGATCGTTGATTTTGTTACCCCGCCAGTAGTGTTTTCAGGTCCTGTCAATGGCTTTGCTTGCCAGCTAGTTTAGCTAACTTAATTCTAACAGTTAGTGGCTATCTAGCTAATGAACAAAGGCTAAAAAAACAAGAAAACCTGCTAGCCAGTTAGTCATTGTTGGTTACAACTGTCTAAATTACTTTGAAGTGCAGTTAGCACGCTAAGCACTAGTGCTCAGGTAATGTTAGCCAGCTAGTCTCACAAGTTATCCAGCTAGATATTAACAGGTAGCTAATCATCTAAGCATCGTTTATAGTCGTAACTTTTGAATGTGTAAAGTACACGAAGCTTAAACATCCCTTAGCTCCAGAGTTGAGTAAACGCTGTCAAACCCATTGTTCTCATTTCATTTTTGAGTTATTATAGGTAATTTCGAGCGAGCTAGGTGCTAGTTAACATAGCATTAGTTAATCCAAAACGGTAACTTAACCTTGCTAGCTGAGACACTGTGTTCTTCAAACTGGTCGAAACTAGAAAGTAGTGAACGGCAGTGGCCATCCATCTTGTACATTGCCAATTGTGTAGCTAATTAGACTAAGAAATTTGGCAAACAAATGTACCATTAATTCGCTAACAAACCATGTGACGGTCGCAAACCGCACGAAGCCATTTATGTTTTGATATAGAATGAAGATTGTGAGGATAAAAACGTCCTTATATAACTAGCTAACTATTAAGGTAGGCTCCTCACTAGTTACGTTTGTAATAGATCAAAAGAGAGATGGCAAAGGTTGGATTTTTTTTAGTTATGGGCTAGCTAAATGTTGACTTTGGGAGTAATTTATTTGTGAACGTTATTTTCTTGTCTTGTATTCCAGGTTCAGTTCTGTTAGAATCCAGAATCAGTCCCAACACAGCATATCAGAAACAGCAAGTGAGTATTAAATTCAGATAAAATTCACAGTAAGTAACATTACAGCATGTTGAGCAAAACTGTTTTGTCTGTTCTCTCATCCCCAAAACTTTTTTTTATACTTTTGTGAAGCATTAACTTTTCTGTGGTCAGATGAAACCGATCAGATTCAGTGTTACATGTGCCTAACTGCTTGTAAACTCTTTAGTCGTTGAAGCTTATAAATAATAAGGCAATTGGGAAATTCAGGTTACACAACCACTTGTAAATATACTATGTGATTATTAAGCTACAGTTACGCATACATATAATAGAAATTATAGAGTTTATGACTACTTTTTTCTTAGTATGACTTTTTTTGATTGCCAAAGGTGTAATTCTCTAACTGAAAAAGTGTAGCTTTAGGATATGTGTGTGGAAAGCCATTAGACTTTACCACTGGATATGATAATCCTCAAAGAAAGGGTAGATGTTACAGGGAAACAGTTCTGTTGTCATGGAAGCACCAAACAAAAAGCACAATACGTTTATTGACTCTGACCCCCTTTTTTTAATACAGAGAATGGTGTTTCAGTTTGCGTTTGATTCTTTTGCCTCTCATTAGGACACGCTGATTGTTTGGTCTGAAGCGGAGAATTATGACCTGGCTCTGAGTTTCCAGGAGAAGGCTGGCTGCGATGAAATCTGGGAGAAGATCTGCCAGGTAAAATGCATGCAGTGTGAAGATACTCCAGAAGGAACATTTTTCACGCAACAAACTTGGCTAATTGGAAGAGTGCAGAGTGCTTTCATACACAGAAGCTGAAATGATCAGCGCTTAAATGGGATGTCAGTGATATCCTCGTTTGCAGTTCCTCAGCTGTAGATTTAGGTGTAGCTGGTTACACAGCGCATTTCATTGTTTTATAGTATGTACATAAATCTTTTGATCAGGGCTTTTTTTTTTTTTAAAGGTATTCCATCTTGCTGGCCAGTATGGGTATTGAGCGAAGGTGTAGTAAAGATAACGTGCCACAACAAACTGTTCCAGACCACAGTGTCTTTTGGTTGACCTTTGAAGTCATTGGGGTCTAGAAGAGAAACCCAAAAGAACAGCTCTAAATGTTCATTGAAACTCATGCTGTGGTACTTTGCAGACGTCATAAATGGGTTATTGTCGTGACTGGGAGGTGAAGGGAAACCTTTAATTTGCTAAAATACAAGTCATGATTAATGGCGTAATACACCAATAAATATACCAGTGCGTTTCTACTGTTAGACTGTGTACCATAACCTAAACCGGTGATTCATATGTGGCAGAAGTGTCACCCTGGCTTTGAACCTGGTCTTTATTCCCCAGTCTTTTTTCTCACGGTGAGCAGCTGCAGATCACTCACACCATATGGGTGTCTTAAAGTGATACTAAACTGAAAACCAGTGTATTTTTAAGTTAGCTGTTCCTTATTATACAATTTAGCAGTGATCCAAACAGTCTGCACCTGAATGACTCCTGGCAGAGAACCCTTTCGCTTCTGTTTTTTTTTCCACCATGCTTCTCAAACGTGGTGTGTCCACTTTCCACTGAATGAGAACTTAACTATTACTGGGAGTCTGAAATCTATTAACTCTCTTCGTGGGTTTTCACCCCGTTTTTTGGGTTTGCCAGTTCCACGCTAGGCTCGTCTCACTGTGGCAATCTCTGTGCTGACACAGGAGGGATGGGGGCTAGCCCCGATACTGTTTAGGTGGCTGTTGAACACCCATGAACCTAATTGATATATTTACAGTGGAAAATATTCAGGTGAAATGGACGATGGTCGTCTCAGCATTGCTGCTCTCTGCTTCCAGAGCCTGTCATGTACATCATTTTTGCTCAGTCCGAAGAGATGTATGGCAGTTGCATTCTGGGGAATGCAATGTAGGAGACTTGGATTACAGCTGTTTGTTATGGAACTGTAAACAGCTTCCATATTCACTCATTTTACAGCTCAAGGGCTCTTCTGTCAGCATTCTTCAGTGAACAACACACACACATTCATTCAAGACGCTCAGCTCCTTGCTCAGCCCTTTACTCTCGTTGGTCCCACGTCCACTTCCCATTGCCTGCAAAGACGGGACAGTGTGGATCAGCAGACCCGCTTCAGTTAGACTGTAGACCTGAGAAAATGAGCATCCGTAAATTTATGACTGGTGTGATAATGTAGTAAAGGAGTACGGTCTAGTGGCTGCCCATGTGGAGGGGGGAGGGTGAGAGTGTGCAGTGAATCTGATAGGGATGGAATGACTGGGTATGAGTGAGTATGATGGATGCTGGAAGGAGTGGTGTTGGACGCAGTCTGGTATTGATAGCTGATTTGAAACTACTCCCCGTGCCAGAATGTTACGTCATTTTTTTCCCCCCCATCTACAGCGCCTGAGGTCTGCCATGTGGACTGTGTATGTGTTCACCTTTGGAATCCGAATTACACTTTGTCCATTTGGAGAGTGTGACGGAGTATTTGGTACTATTGGCAAATAATCTATATTTGTTTCGGACAAATGCTCGGTATTTGGCTTGACGTCAGGTGTCTGTTGACATGAATGATGTTTGTGTTTGATAAGGAGGGCCACGTGGACTTGAGCAGTGTTGTTGTACGTAATGGTCTGTTACAAATTGAAAGCTGAATTATCCTTTTCCTCATGTTTACCACTGTAGTAATTTGTGTAATTAATTGATTGCAGGTAAAGTTATTTGGGGAAAATACAGCTATTGAGAAGGTAACAAACTCAGATCTTCAGTCTAGTTTCAGTCCATGTGCTGCTTCTCTGCAGTTCTTAAGAGGCAGTTCTTTCCGACCCATCAGTTTTACTTAAGTTGTCCTAACATAGTAGTCCTGAGCAGCTGAGCAGCATTATTTACCTAATTAATCTGTTCTCTCTTTCTAATACAGCAATGGCTTCATTCTGATAGTTTTTTTTTTTTTTGTATTTTTGGTTTATTATTGTGAATCAAACCTAAGTGTCGTCCTTTTCTTTGGGCAGTACCTTGCCCTATAGCCAATTTTAAGACCTACTCTCAATATGGTATAGTACTATAAAAGATGATAGAAATCTCTAATTCTGGAATGCAAGACTAACGAAGTGTTCTGTGTTCAGTTTAGAACCAAATTACAATTTGAAATAGGTCATTAAGGTCATTCTTTATATTATATATTGTATTGTTCCAGACAGTGTTTTCACTTTGATACGGACATATGTTGTTTAAAGTGTTAAGCAGTTAAATAATTATTGTGTGATAAATATTTACAAGGGAGAAATTTATAATATAAGAATGTCAGTCTTAGTTTGTGTATGAATTCAGTGTTGGGTATCAGCTTCGAAACTTTTGGCGAATTATGCATGGTGTGATGTGCATGCAAGTGAGTGTGGCATTGAGGTCGCGTGTCCCCCCATTCATAAAACACATGGCTAGTGTAGAGACTCCCATTCGTCTGAAGCTGAGGTTCCCTGTACAGTCGCCCTGCACAGAGCTGCTCTCTCACAGAAGCCAGCCAATAGAGCGGTAGCTTTGTGATCCCTGACCTCTGACCCCTGATTCTGTGGCTATGGTGGCTGGGAGTTTTCTTCCTTGCAAGCATGAATGATTCACAGAAACGCCACGGTTCAACTGTGGTGTGTACACGTGTTAGTGAGGAGTTTCGAGTTAAAATTACACAACGCTTTACTGGAAAATTGTATGTAAACATGGTCAGAGACATCTAAGGGTATGTCTGTGTCTCTGTGTGTGTGTGAATGTGTCTGCGTGTGCGTGTCTCTGTCTGCGTTTCTGCATGTGTGTGCATCTGTGTTTGTGTGTGTATGTGTGTGTCTCTGTGTCTCTGTGTCTGCGTGCCTGTGCAACTGTGTGTGTGTGTCTGTGTGTGTGTGCGTTTTTGTGTGTGAATGTACTTGTGTGTATGTGTGTGAATGTGTCTGCGTGTGCATGTGTTTATGTGTCTGTGTGTGCGTGTCTGTCTGCGTTTCTGCATGTCTGTGCATATGCGTCTGTGTGTGTGTCTCTGTGTGTGTGTGTGTGCGTTTTTGTGTGTGAATGTACTTGTGTGTATGTGTGTGAATGTGTTTGTGTGTGCTTCCAGGTGCAGGGGAAGGACCCGGCTGTGGAGATCACGCAGGACCCCATAGATGAGTCAGAGGAAGAGCGCTTCGAGGAGCTGCCCGAGACAAGCCACCTGGTGGACCTGCCGCCCTGTGAGTTGGACAAACTGGGGGAGATCGCCAACCTGGTGACCTCGGTGCTGTCGTCCCCGATCCGGCGTGAGAAGCTGGCGTTGGCGCTCATGAGCGAGGGCTACATCCGGAAGCTGCTGCAGCTCTTCCAGGCCTGCGAGGACCTGGACAACCGCGAGGGCCTGCACCACCTGTACGAGATCGTGCGCGGCGTGCTCTTCCTCAACAAGGCCGCGCTCTTCGAGGTCATGTTCTCGGACGACTGCATCATGGACGTGGTGGGCTGCCTGGAGTACGACCCTGCCCTGGTGCAGCCCAAGCGGCACCGCGAGTTCCTCACCAAGACGGCCAAGTTCAAGGAGGTGATCCCCATCACGGACTCGGAGCTGCGGCAGAAGATCCACCAGACCTACCGCGTGCAGTACATCCAGGACATCATCCTGCCCACCCCCTCCGTGTTCGAGGAGAACTTCCTGTCCACCCTCACCTCCTTCATCTTCTTCAACAAGGTGGAGATCGTCAGCATGCTGCAGGTGAGTGAGTCCCTCTACACCGCTGGGGTTAGCGTGCAGCAAGCCTCTCTGTGCCAGCCATTTCCATTATTCTAGAAATCGTTTCTGCTCGTGGTGATCAGTACTGGGTACTCAGGACCTGCAGTATGTTGAATTTAATTTTTAGCAACAACTCTTTCCTGAACATACAAAGGCATTAATGTGACATGTGTCTAGAGTGTTGCTCAGAAGTCCTTTGGTAAAGCTGTGTAACGTGCAAATACAAAGCTAGTGTTTTTGCATAACATTTGCTAAATACTGGTTTAGCTAATTCTTGCTGTAAAAATAACCCACTGTAACTAGGTTATCTAGCCAAGTAAAGCTCTGCAAAAACAAATCCGGTGAAACCCAATTTCAAGGTGATGTCTTTTGCAGATATTTATGTAATAGTAATATTACCGTAGTCCAGACTTTAGTAATGATTACAGCCATAAGTAGGGAAGTCATGGACAGTAATTTCAAAACCCTTTTCAAAAGCACGTTGTGTTGCGCTCTTGTGAAATCTGAGCTGAAATGAATCAGGTTGTGGGAAGTGTAAATGACGCCTTCATGAAGTACAGACAAGCGTGGAAACACGTTGCACTGGAACGTGGTGTTTTTAGGAAAGGAGGAAGCTTGTGTCCCTGTTGCCAGCAGGCCATAAACAGGTGTGCAGGGCAGGAGTGAGAGATACAGCGGTTATTCAGCTGGTTAGGTTGCATGACGGCTTAATTCAAAATACAAACTGTATCATTCATTGTTTCAGATATTTGAGGGACAGTTATTAGAGGGCAATTGTGACACATTGCTAGCTTGACAGTGAAGTGCTTGTGAATTTTCTGTTGATGTTCCTGAAGGAAAATGACAAAATAATTATATTTAAAAAATTAAATTGAAAACTTATTAACTCATGTTGTTTGTTGTTAGCAGTAGTGGTAGTGTTCTGGTTTGTAATTCTGGTTTGAGTACCAGAACAAAACTCTGATTTCCTGTTAGTTTGATGTGGTTTCTCTCATGCTTATTCAATCTGTGTGCTTGTGTGTGTGTGCGCACGTGTGTGTGTGTGTCTGAGAGCCTTACCTCAGTTTAATTTAAAAGTTTTTAATCACTGGTTATTTAATTCAGTTAATACCAGCTGAATGATCTTGTCCCATAGGGGTAGTTCATCAATCTCGTCTTTGCATGCTGTTAGATTGAGTGCATCTTGAGATTTGCAGGAAAGGTTCATTTTGGTTTCCTGTCCAAGCCCAGAATTTCTCCATGCATTTTAACCCAAGAAACATCACTCTATGTTTGCGCATTGTAGCCCTCTGTCACCTCTTCTGAACTTCTCGTGTCTTCAGAGGAAGCCCTTACCGTGCAGGCGGTCTTTAAGGTAGAGAACGTAGTGTTCTGAGAGCCAGCAGCCTGAAAGCCCCGCCTGGCTGCTTACCTTGCAGACCTGTCTCCACAGCTCCGGAGCAGGCTGAAGTGTGGCCGGTGCCCCCTCCGATGCCCGCCTGTTTGTGCCGCGCATGAGAGCGGCGATAAAAGGCAGGATGTGGATTATGCATCACGCCCCAAAACCGCAGCGGCAGGACCTTTAAATGAGCTATTGTTACAGGGGCTTTATTCATAGCTGGTGACGTCTTTCCCCAAGACAGATGTGAATTACGCAGGCCTCTCTTACTGTAAACACGGCGGCCTTTTCTCTGTCCTAGCATGGACCGATCGGTGTGCACGGTAACAGGGTCCCTTCTGTGGGCATGGCCTGTTTTGTGTTGTGAGTTGGCGCTGGGGCAGAGGCCAGGTTCTCTGTGGCTGGCTGCTTCTCCAGCATTGCAGTTATGTGGTGGTGCTACACCCTCTTCCTAAACTGAGTCTTGGTCAGGGTGGGTTGGCAGTGTGGTTAGTGGGCCTGAAGCAGAACCTGTGATCCAGTAACTACAGGTTTGGTTCCCAGGGGGACACTACCCTTGAGTAGGACACTTCACCTGGATTGCTTCAGTAAATCACCAACTGCTCAAATGAGAAATGCAGAACATGAATACAAAAAGTAAAGTAAGGTACTTGATCCTGACCAGTAGATTTTGTTGGATTTTTAAAAACTTTTATTTACTTTTTTGTGAGACAAAGGCAATCAGCAACAAGTATCCTGTTTTAATTCACTTAATTAGTCAACACTTAGTTAAAAGAACAGTATCCTTTGAGATTGCAAGGACCCATCAGAAAAAAAAACGTATGAGAAGTTTTATGAATAACGAACCAGTAAGTGATTTACATCACTTTGTTTGTGCTGCACGCTCCGTTGGATATTTTAAGTGCGTTTCATTTTTAGTAGACAGGAAGCCAGCAGAGCTGGTAGCAGAAAGATGGAGAGGAAACGGTGGAGCAGGTTTCTGACCACACAACACGCAGAAATCATACACAAAACCCAAAGGAGTTTCACACGCCTTCACTGCACCGCTGCATGAAACTCACCAGTGGAAAATGTGAAGTTTTGAATGTAAACAAGATGCATAGAATTACTGGAAGCATGTTAACCGAGGACCCACAGAAGTGGGTCAAAAGTTGTTTTTGAATCGAAGCTGCAGACAGCAGGAGTACTTCTAGTAAAATTAACTAACGATGCCTGACAGAATGATCATAGTGCCTGCTGATCTGGCCTCTATGAAGAACACTTGCAGTCTGTGACTATATGTTATGTGGCCAAACTCACACTTGTAATACAGGAAGCTTGTATTGCAGGTAGTTGAAAGAAACGGTGAACGGGCATTATCAGCCACACAAGGCTCTTACCTGTACGCTTTAAAGAGCTGATTGCATCAATGGTGAAACCCCATGTTGGCAGAGAACTGTGGCCTCAAGTGTGCCCAGTTTTTCACAGCAAAAATACAGGTGTACATGTGTTCTGGTTTACATTGACTTTGCACTGCATTGGAGGTGGCAACAGGAACTCGGCTCGAAGTGTTCCTTTCCACTTCCCAGCCCTTAAGAGGTACAAAGCCAAGCAGTGCTGCTTGCATGAAAATTAGCTAGCACCCCCACAGTTGTTTTGCCACAAACAATATGTTCCAGCCTGTGATTCACTTAAAGGGACTTTATGTTTATATAAGGACCGGCGCCTTATTTAAAGAAATACTCTGACATCTGAAAGGTTTGCAGTAAGGACTTTCTGTATGTATTAGCATAGACATTGTCTGGGCTGCCAAAGTACTGGGCCCAGCCCACTACATCCTACAGCAGGACCGGCAGGCTCACAGGCACAGAGCCCGGCTACACTCTCCTGTTTCCTTCCCGTTTTAATAATCACTAACCGCTAGCCAAGCTCACCTGGTAAGAAGATTTCGCTCCGCTAAGCCAAGACTATTGTTTTTTACATTTGAAAATGAGTGAGTTCTGCAGGGGGTTCTAGGCCTCCACACCTCTCATAACTCTGAGATGAGTGTCCAGTGACCCTTGTGTCTGCACGTAAGCGTGTTGTAACACATTGCATAGCTCTCTCAGCGTCTCTATTCTGGACCTTCACCTGCTTGAAAATTCCATTATGTTGGAGCCTGGCCAAAACGTAGTAACTCAAGCTTACACACACACACACACCAGAGCGGTTTCACTATCCCTGGGATATGAATAATTCCTTTTACACCAGTAAGTCAATCTCTGCTGCAGGCAGGGCCAGAACTCAGTGCTGCGTTGAGGTGGTTTAATGCATGCATTTGATGGTGCAGAAAAAGCCTGTAGTTCCATCTCAGTTGGAATAATAAAAGTAGGTTCCACCCCCCACACACTGTGTGGAAATTATTGGGATAGTTGGAAATAAAAAATATTGGTTAATGTTTTAGCAGGTTACATAAATTGCTGGTTAACACTTATGACTAGATATCATTTTGTTTTCACTTGACAATTTTTTTTATTCAGTTAAATGCATTCATCTTGCCTAATATAATGAATGATCTGCTCCCTGGTCCTGTCTTCTCTGTTGAAAGCCATGCATAAAGCATCTTGTTTTTAAAATTTTGATTCTCTTACTGTCCTCCAGTCTGTTAGTCTGAGTGGGATTGTATGTCTGACGAATCTGGAGAGATGCTGACATGTTTGTTGATGCGTAAGTGAAATCACATTAGCATAACGCAGTGCTTCTTGGTCCTTGTGGAAGAGCATTGATGGGAATCTATCTGCTGTCTGCCGTGAAGTGTAGCCTGCACTGCCACACCTGGACTTTCTGGTGATGGACGGAACTGGTTAAATTAAACTCACTCTAATGTGTTTTTTTTCCCCCTAAACGACAGGAAGACGAGAAGTTCCTGACAGAAGTTTTTGCACAGTTAACAGATGAGGCCACAGAGGATGGGAAGAGGAGAGAGCTGGTGAGCATTAAAGTGGGCGGGGGCGCGGTAGTGCAGAAAACGGGAGCTGCAGGGAACCAGTCCGGACCGTTAATCCTTTCTCCTGTGAAACACCTGAGTTTAAGATCTCAATCTGGGGTTTTCCTTCTCCGCAGGTAAACTTTTTCAAGGAGTTTTGCGCCTTTTCACAAACGTTGCAGCCACAAAACAGGGACGCGTTTTTCAAGACTCTGGCAAACCTAGGTATTCTGCCTGCTCTGGAAATAGTGATGGTGAGTCTCTGCTCCCGCTTGCTGTGCCTCGGCCTCTGACTGCGCCTGTTACACCACCGCAGCCTGTTAAAGTGGCATTGAGCTGCTCCTGTACTGCTTTGTGAAAATGCAGCCGTTGCTTTTGCTCCCAGGGGGTAGATGCAAAGGTTGCTTGTTTTTCGTGGCCTCGGTACATGGTGGTCTCACTGTGGGTGTGGTCTTGCAGGGTATGGATGACCTGCAGGTCAGGGCTGCAGCCACCGATATCTTCTCCTACCTGGTGGAGTTCAGTCCCTCCATGGTGCGGGAGTTTGTCATGCAGGAGCCTCAGCAGACCGACGACGTAAGTCTCTGACCGTCACTACATTCTGAGTGCTGTGGGTCTTTCTAAGGGAATTCATGGAACGGAATGATTTCAGCTGTTGAGAAGGTAAATTGCTCCCTCTGGTGGTTATGGGAAAGGGCAGGTGTGATCTGTTAAGAAATAAAGGAATTGCCCACAGAGTGTATAAAAGCAGTGAGATGCCTTGTCCACATGGAACAGGGGAGCCGTCATATAAAACCTATATAAACGATCTATAATGGATCAAGTCGTGCGTGTGTATCAGTATGTTGGTTTTTGTGTAAAACCTTGTTGAAAGGGGCCTGGTGAACCATGAAAAAATTCTGTGAATGAGATATTGGTGTATGTAAACTGTGGCACCAGTGCGTGGGCTGTTGGGCAGGGTAAAGGCCTCCCGAGAGTCTGAATGCTTTGCGTGTCTCTTTCAGGACGTCCTGCTGATCAACGTGGTCATTAAGCAGATGATCTGCGACACAGACCCTGAGCTGGGTGGAGCGGTGCAGCTGATGGGCCTGCTTCGGACCCTCATAGACCCGGAGAACATGCTGGCCCCCACCAACGTAAGACTGCCCCCTGCTGTTCCCTAAAGAGCACACCGCTCCGGTACCGCCTCCACAGAACACAGCCCGGGCTTAACAGAAATGGCCGCCCACTGCTGAGCATGCTCTTGCCACAGAAGCGTATGGCTTTTGGCATGTGTGTCTTCTGCTGACGAGCGTTGTCTAATCCCCCCTCAGAAAACGGAGAAGACGGAGTTCCTCAGTTTCTTCTACAAGTACTGCATGCACGTGCTCACAGCGCCTCTCCTGGCCAACACAGCTGAAGACAGGGCTAATAAAGGTAGGCTCTGCTCCTCCTGTCTGGGTTAGGGACTCGTGTGTCTCTGCATGGATCTCGTTTTCGATGTACGTTGGTGTGTAGGTCTTGCTGAAAGTGTGTACATGTCTCGAATTTCATCAGCCTTGTAGACTGGAACAGCCCAGCACAGAGTTCAGGACGTACCATCTCTAATGTGACAGAATTATGTAACTAATGCAGTTTTCTAAATCTGATTCACAGATTCACTAGAGGGATCTACCAAGATCAATCCAGTTTGTCCTGGTAAGACCAGCATGTGTCCATCCATGGCATTATCCCCATTTTTGAGGGATGTTTTTTCCCTGTAAATAGTTTGTGTGGATAATGGATTTTCTGAAAAAAAGTTGTGGTGTTGATAATGAATGCTTTGTAAACAAATGTGCAGCATGAATAATAGATTTTCTGTAAATGGTGTGCATTGTGCATACTGGATTCTCTGTAAATCCTGTGCACTATGGATAATAGATACTCTAAATAGTGTGTGTTGTGGATCATGGATTCTTTGTAAACTGAATGCAGAATGGATCATGGATTCTCTCTAAATAGTGTGCTTTGTGGATCATGGATTGTCTGTAAATAGTGTGTAGTATGGATCATGGATTCTTTGTAAACTGAGTACAGTGTGGATCGTGAATTCTCTTAAGCTGTGTGTGCTGTGGATCGTGAATTCTCTGTTAAGTTGTGTGTGCTGTGGATCGTGAATTCTCTAAGTTGTGTGTGCTGTGGATGATGGATTCTCTGTAAGTTGTGTGTGCTGTGGATGATGGATTCTCTGTAAGTTGTGTGTGCTGTGGATGATGGATTCTCTGTAAGTTGTGTGTGCTGTGGATGATGGATTCTCTGTAAGTTGTGTGTGCTGTGGATGATGGATTCTCTAAGTTGTGTGCGCTGTGGATGATGGATTCTCTGTAAGTTGTGTGTGCTGTGGATGATGGATTCTCTGTAAGTTGTGTGCGCTGTGGATGATGGATTCTCTGTAAGTTGTGTGCGCTGTGGATGATGGATTCTCTGTAAGTTGTGTGCGCTGTGGATGATGGATTCTCTGTAAGTTGTGTGCGCTGTGGATGATGGATTCTCTGTAAGTTGTGTGTGCTGTGGATGATGGATTCTCTGTAAGTTGTGTGCGCTGTGGATGATGGATTCTCTGTAAGTTGTGTGCGCTGTGGATGATGGATTCTCTGTAAGTTGTGTGTGCTGTGGATGATGGATTCTCTGTAAGTTATGTGTGCTGTGGATGATGGATCCTTTCAGATAACTTCCAGACAGCCCAGCTGCTGGCGTTGATTCTGGAGCTGCTGACATTCTGCGTGGAGCATCACACCTACCACATAAAGAACTACATCATGACCAAGGACCTGCTGCGCCGTGTCCTGGTGCTCATGAACTCCAAACACACCTTCCTGGCGCTGTGTGAGTGCCCCGGTCACCACAGAATCACAGCTTCCGCTTACTATGGATATGCACTTATGGTAGTCCCCAGGCTGCTGGAACCCATTCCTTTGCCTTGGTTAATCAGCTGGTTAAGTAACAGAAGTGATTTGAATTTTTTTTTTATGGACAATCTGCATACACATTTTAGCAAATAACTCTTATTCAAATGGTACTGGATAGTGACCTTTTTTTTGGTGTACCGCTTTGAGTTTTACACTATATCTCAGAATGAAGTGCCTCTCGTTGTAAAGGTGTACAGATAGAATGAATTGCACTCTACCACCTAATGGATCAGAATAAGTGACTGGAAAGTTGACTGGAAAAAATAAGTGTGCCCCTGGGCAAAACCACTCAAGATGGTGCCTGTCTGGTGGTAATGAGATCCTGCATGGCGTAGTTAGAATGGCAGTATTTATCTGTGCTTGCAGTCGGAGGTTTGCTTTAGAACACCAATGTTGCACCCTTAAGCCTGTTGTTTGGCCTTATTTGTCCTAATTATGTAGCCGTGTAACGGACATGTACAGCCATGCTGCTGGCTGCAGTGTGAGGGCCTATGGAGGCTGCTGCTGCAGCTGCTGGGTGTGACGGAGCTCTCTACCCCACACAGGTGCCCTGCGCTTCATGAGGAGGATCATCGGGCTGAAGGACGAGTTCTACAACCGCTACATCATCAAAGGGAACCTGTTTGAGCCGGTCATCAACGCCCTCCTGGACAACGGCACCAGATACAACCTGCTGAACTCCGCCATCATCGAGCTCTTCGAGTTCATCAAAGTGGTGAGTGTGGAGACGCGTGACATTGCCGCTTCACGTGCTGGCTTTTTGCGTACGCGACGGTGTTAATGAGCGTCTCTTTTCCCTTCCTAGGAGGATATTAAATCCCTCATAGCACACATAGTGGACAACTTCTATAAAGCACTTGAATCGATCGAATACGTCCAGACTTTCAAAGGTCTGAAGACCCGGTATGAACAGGAGAAGGACAGGCAGAGTCAGAAACTCAGCAGGTGAGTGATTTCAGCTCCTCCCAGCAGACTGCATGCACAGCAAGGGCTATACAGCAGAGAAATGTGGGGAAATACCATTAGACACAATTATATAACAGTCGTTTGTGATTTGACAAATTGTGAATAATTAACACCCACTAACAAATAAGTGACACTTCACAAAACTATATAAAGCATCTGAAAATTATGCTCTGTGTGTGTGTGTGTGTGTGTGTGTGTGTGTGTGTACACACAAGTGTGTGAGAGAGAGAGAGCACAACCTTTCAGTGGATACTTTAGTTATGGCAGTAAATGTAAGTGTTTCATGGTTGTATATGGGCAACTTAGGCCTCTAGATCAAATAAGGAGAGGATTTGGGGATGTGCTGTCTCATTGTGTGCATGATTGGCACAGTGTTGGTGTCTTACCTGAGCATCTGATTACTGTGTGGTGTAGGGCAGTGCTGTTGGCTCCTAACTGAGCGCACTATGTACACTGCATGATTGCAGATACCGCCGAGACGCCCGGTCTCTGGAGGACGATGAAGAAATGTGGTTTAATGAAGATGAAGACGACGATGAAGGAGATCCGGTGATGGAGAAGAGCAAGTCTGAGGAAGACTTCCCCGAGAGCTATGGGAAGTACATGGAAGCAAAAAAAGGTACTTCGGGATAACGTCTGCTCCCTCTGTAGCTGGGCTGTTCCTTCTGTCTGCTCCGTTTCTGCTGTCAGTGTTATTTGGGTCTGAATGAACCAGCAAGCTGCCATGTCATTATCAGGACAGCAGCACTGTGGCTTACCACTGTCAGGGCGGTGTGCCAGGATATTTAATCTAGATAGCAGTTTTAGGGGTATGTAACCAAGGATATTAAATCTGAGTAAAACTTAAAGGGCTGTGTAGCCCAGCCAGTTAGATGGCTTTGTTTTGTTTGAGGCAATAAGAACCTGCAAGTCCTAACATTACATGTCAATCATGTCCAAATGTATTTTAGTATCACTGCTTGTGGATATACCAGAATTGTTTTTGAACCACTCCTAGTACCACAGTTGTCTACCTGCCCCTCCCACAACACCTCTCAGCCACCAATTAGAAATGTTTTATGAAAAGAACAAATATATTGGCAGGAATCAATTATACAGTTTTACAAACATAAGTTGCCTGCAGTTTGTATACATGCTGTTGCGTTTCTGTAAGCTCTGTGAATATTGCATGCCTGTCCTCTCCTCTTTGAGAGTGAAGAAGACCTTCAGCTTTAGGTTTACATTCTCTGGTTGCACAGGAGCAGCTAACGGAACCAACGGGAAGCCTGTTCCTGCTGCCACGCCCTCCGCCGGCCCAAACAGCGCCTCCCCCAAGACAGCCGCCCCTGTGACCAAGGTGAGTTGCTGTGCTCATGAGAGCTTTGTTGCAGAGCCATACGAGCTGGATCAGAACCACTTGATTCCCGTGTGATAGAACGTCCCTCTCTGACTGAGGTTGTCCGATCAGAGCGAACATCGCAGTCGTGCCATGCACACGCACACACTTGACACTGCAAACTGGGAAGCAGTGTGGTGCAGTGGTAAAGAGCAGGGCTTGTAACCAAAAGGTTGCTGGTTCAAATCCCTGCTGTGGCACTGCTCTTTACGTTACATTGCGTGCATTTAGCGGGTGCCCTTATCCAGAGCAACTTCCAGCACAGTAGAACACAAGTGCTCTTGTACCCTTAGGCAAGCAACTTAACTCACACTTGACTCAGTGAATACCCAGCTGTATAAATGGATAAAATTGTAACCTATGTAAGTCACTCTGGATAAGAGCATCTGCTAAATGACAGTAATGTAATGTGATTTGGGCTCCATAGTCCTCTACCAAATGTTCAGATGCATAGCTTCTGAAATTGGGTTTCAGCTGTTTAGGTGTGTGTAATGACATCATTTCTCTTGGATGATGTACAGACAGGGTTGGTCGGCCTCGTGGACTATCCAGACGACGAAGACGAGGAAGAGGAGGAGGAGGAAGAGTCGCCACGGAAACGGCCCCGCCTGGGATCTTAAAAGATCTGAAAGCAGTCCCATCTGGTCTGAGTCCCGAAGGCGCCACTGACCCACAGACCACTCCCCCCGCCCCACCCCGCCCACCACCACCACCACACCACTGCCCCACTCCCAACACGCCCACCCTGGATGGAGGAGGACCAGAGGGGTCGCGGCCCCCCCATGCCAACACCCCCTGCCCCCGTGCACCACGGCGCCACAGGCAGGGATGCACTTCAACCCCGGGGGGCGGGACTAGGGGAGGGAGTGAGGCTAGCAGGACTAGCGGCCTAGGCATGGGAGCTGGACTGGCTGGCCTTCAGCTGCGGATCCTAACACTCTGGGGAGGGGAGGGGGAGGGGGGGAACAGGCAACAAAAACACCACGCAAAATCAAACTAAAAGGTCTTAGTTCCAAGGAGCAGGACTCAAACTTTGAAACTGGGACTCTTTAGCTGAGAGGCCCAAGTTGGAACTATGTCAGCCAGGAACCCTGTATTCATAATTTTATTAAAAGTACTGTACAGCCTGTTTTTTTTTTTTCCTTTTTTTAATCATTTGCCCCCTTTTTGAATATTTTAAAAGGGGAGATCTAGACCTGCCAGTGTGATTTTTAACACAGAAGGTGGGACCACTGTTTACCCTTTTAATTGAAACATTTGACGAATTGTAAGCGGAGTTGCTATGCTGGTTTTAATAACGTGTATTAAACTGCAGTAAAGTTGACACGTTGCTGCCCCCTGTTGGAGGATGTCGGTAGTTTCACTCTTACTTGACTCTTTGCTCCAGTTTTAAAGTCACAAAAGAGGTGTATATTTGTTCAGGGAATTACCGTTTAATTATACAAGTAAGGGTTCAACATGGGCACCTCAAGACGAACAGCTTTCCGAAAGGCCTGTTCCTCAGTGCTACGGTGGTGTTTGGCACCTGCAGTTAGTTCCGTTAACCAAAATGTGACTGGCCGTTCCCCTTAGCGGGGGATGCAGGCTGTGGGGGTCTGTGGTGCTCGTACGTCAGTCTGAGAGACGACCGTTCAAGCGTCATCGGTCAAACCAGCTGATGCCAGTCAGCACACATTCCGGTTCACTCCGTTTTTTAGGGTTTAACCATCGGGAGAAGAGGAGTGAGCATTTCGTTCTGAACACGCATACTGACTGCGGGAGGCTGAAACGTCAACATTTCAAAAAGAGAAGGATGTCTAGAGAAAATAGTTTTATTTTTTTTGGCCATAGAATTTTGTACAAGTGCGTTTACTACCACTATTTCCATTCTACACCATTTGTATACATTTGATATTTGAAAAGATTTCAGATTAAATGTGACCCTGGCATTAAAAAAACGTTAACCTAGTCTTATTTTAATGATTTCTTTTTAAAAGAACATATTCTGGGGTGTGTACTGTTGCCATGTCAACTTCAATTTGAGATGCAGTAAATAAGGTGAATGCTATCAACACTGTATATGTTTGTAAAGTATCCAAGCAATAGGGATTAAATGCAAAGTCTAGTTTTGTATGAAATCTATGCTCATTAGATCAGTCAAATCCAAACAATTTCCCTTTAGCACTAAAAATATTAAAAAGTAAAATGACCTTGTCCAATGACCTTGTACATTTCATTTAATGGAAGCTCACCAACAAAGTCATTGTATTGCATTGGCAGTGTGTTTCCTTACACAAGCAATTCAGCAGTTACACTTCTTGCCTTCAACCCCCCACCTTTAAAGCAGCACGTTTTCCACACATTAAACACAATATTTACGCCTGGATTCAGAGGTTGGTAGTGGGTATCTGTGCTGTGAAAAGCCAACCTGTTCATTTGATGAGTCTGAGTTTGCACCCATGCAAAGCACTGCAGGGTACCTCTCAACTGCAGAAACGCGATAATTTCAGGAAATCATTTCTCTGACCAAAAACAAAAGTCATGGGATATCCCATCGGTGACTGAGTTATCTATGATACTGAAGTAAAAATTCAACTATGCAGCTAGTGTTATGGATGGTCTTGTGACAGTATGTAAACTTCTGTTAATTCAGGAGAGGCCTGATCTCAAACGACAGTGCTGGGCTTCACATGACAGAAATACTTGGTAAGTTTAATTGTAATGCTAATCTAGTGCTGTATTAAACATCTGCCATTTTGACTGCTTTCATAGCCATAATTTTGCATATATTTGTGGATTCAGCAAGTCAGCAGAGTTCTGATATTGATTACCGTACTTGTCATGGAAAAGAATGACGACGCTAGTGAATCTGAATTTCAGTTTGTCAATATCCTCTGAATCAAACTGGCATCAGTTACCTGGTATTTCTGAATGACTGTTATGTGAGGTTGCCTTCCTTAATCACACCTCCACAGTCCCTTTCCTCAGACGAGCTTGATGGCCCGCACACCCTGCGTAGACTTGCACACACTCGCCTGAAGCTGCGAACATAATCCATGGGAATGACCTCATGACCTCAGTCATGTGACACATACTGCACCTGCCGTACATGCGATGGCAAGCGAGGGGTTTTCCACTTACTAGTGGCTCCTCAGTGTTTGTACCGCAACCCTTCTTTAACCAGTGAACAGATTGGCTTTGCACAACAAACAGATACCCATCGGCAGTTCCTACATCTGAATCGTTACTCTAATGAAGCTCACCTCCCCACACGCTGGGGTCAGTGAAAGAACTTGATCAGGTACAATATGTCCCTTGTATTGCAGCACTCCAACACTTGAGTGGATTTGGTGCAAATTCAAAGCAGGCTATCGATGTGATCCTTCGCTGAAATATTCCTTCAAACGTGAAACTATAAGATTGTAATGTAGGCCCTGATAGGTGAATTACAACAGTTTTTTTCTGAAATGGCAGTTGAGCAAACATTTTGACTAATTTTAGCTTTTGTGCTGCCACTGTGTTTCATGAGGGAACAGAGAAGGAATATTCTAGAATTAATACAAATGTAAGCGAGTAGTTTGCTACTGTACTTCCATTTTCATAGGCAACAGTGGTTTAGACTATGAGATCTCTAGTGAAAAATGAGTATATAGTTGTGTTTGCTAAACAGTATACAAGTCATAATATAGATCCGGTACGTTATTTCCTTGCGCAAGTGTTCAGAAAGAAGAGGTTTCAATACTGCATTCTTTCATTAAAACACACCTTTCCACTGGCACCAAAGCAGTTTAACATCTGTCCACACACATCTGGAGGTGAAATTCGAGTCCATCTTGGTTAAAATGATCGCTCTCTTTTTTGTTGGCGTTTTGTGGGCGTTACTTTTTGATGACCTCTTCTTTCAGCTTTTCAGCCAGATGTTTCCTCTTCTGCAGCCTCTTCCTCTCCTCCACTGTGATGTCCTTTACAGCAGAGAAACACAAGCGACGTTACATTCAGCATGGCAGTTACACATTACATTACTGACATTTAGCAGACGGTCATATCCACGGAAACTTAAAATCTGTACATTATCCATTTATACAGCTTGATATTTACTGCGGTGAGTGTGGGTTCAGTACCTTGCCCAGGGGCAGAGAAGCAGTGCCCCAGCAGGGTTGCAAGCCCTGGTCCTTACCACTGTGCTACACAACCGCCTGGCTGTTTCGGGAGAACACCTGCTGAGACGCTCACCTTTTTGTTGGGTGCTGTCGCGGGGCCGTTTGGAGGCTGGGAACAGTTCGTGTTGTCGGATGAGCCACCGGTCGTCCTTTTGGGAGCCTCCTCTCTCTGTACATGCAGACACAAAAAAGCAAAATCAACAAACGTTACGTTGACATTACTGTCACTTAGCAGACCCCTTTTCCAGAGTGACTTAAATTGGTTATAATTTTTAAGTTAAGTGCCTTGCCCAAGCCTACAGCAGCAGTGCCCCAGCGTGGAATTAAACCAGCAACTCTCAGTTACGTGCCCTGCTCCTTACCACGACACTACGACGCTGCCACCGTGACGATGACCACAACCCACTACTGGAAATGAGGGTGTGAGGGCCCCTTTTCACCAGCAGTTTGTTGTGGTTTAGCCCCGGGATCATCTGCAGCTTTCAGCTCTGATCCTGGCTGCAATGAACTTTTCACCTGTTTCAGTCACATGAAATCCCCTGGAAAGCCCTGAGCTAATTCCCAGCAGTGCTCTATCTGTCCGTCCCAGTTGTGGTGGTCTTTAAATGGCTTAAAATACAACAGGATTATCTCAGGAACGGGATCATCTTCATCCACTTGCATGCATTCAGTTTAAGGGAAAATCCCCTGCCGGGAGAGAAGCTTCCGGCTACCATTTCAGCCATTCAAAAACTGCAATTCCAGTCATTCTAAAGCATGGCAGCCCCTAAAGAGAACCACAACCTGCATCTTTGAAAATGCAGAAATCATGGAAAGCTCAGTATGAAACATGTAATACTAATTGTAAATATGCTATTATATCTTGGTGATTAACACATACAGTACCTTAAAATTTCTTGTGATTTTTGACTTAACACTTGACTCTTATCCAGACACTGCCTAATGATCACAGCTAGCTGTGTTCATTAGTCAATCATATATAAATATATTAACTCAACAAAATGGTTATGTATATTTTACTATTAAAATATACATGCCCTTTCGGTAGGCTAATGTCATAGCATAATGGCAAGACTGTAAAATTACATTACAAAAAATAAGGTCTGTTCAGAATTACGTTTAAACCTTCCATTAGGAGTTACTTATTGATTATTCCATCTGCAAAAAATGTTGGCTAATGAAATGACGAACTGGCTATCGACCAGTTCAATTTCATTACAGAAAAAACACTTTTGCCTCCCGTTTAATGAATTCTGTGACATGAGCAATTTATGTTCTGATGCATTTTTGAAGACATTTAAGATGGTGTGTATCTTTATATTGGATTAGAATGGATTAAACTGGCATGTTATATAATTTCACATGATATAGCTCACATGTGAGGCACAGAATGTCAGCTCAATCCATGCACTCCTCTTTTAAGTGAACAAGAAGCAAAGCTCGCCCGTGTTGTAAAACAAGCAGTGTGGTGTTAACTAAACAGCAGCAAGAAGAAGATTCAAAAGAACTTTGCAATCAGGATCAGAGAGCAGGATCATCACAGGATTATCTCATTTCTCTTGTGGCTTACTGACTCCTATGATGATCCCATGCATCCTGCTGTCAGCTCAGTTTCTTGAAATTGCATCATAACGTTGGTGGTAGTCATAGAGGAAATGTTTATATTG